>NW_028263377.1:4739698-4890011 GCF_051168715.1 Poecilia mexicana | reverse complement strand
TTGGAAGGCAACCTCACTTTTTCATTGCATAACCTTAACATATACTAACTAGTCTTGCCCGCTTGTCAAAACAATGGTATTTACTGCTTTTGATATAAAGAAATAACAATAAATATTATACAGAATTGAGTTCAGCCTTGGCCCGACCCTCCACAATATTTTATGTTTCTCATGGAAAAAATAATTGCCCACCCCTGATCTAGAAGGAACGGCTGGTCTTGCCAAACTGAGAGGGATGCTCAAGACTATTTGTCTTCCAACAAGATTTCGTCCAGAAAAAGGTCAGTGTTGTGCTACTGCTATGATTAGTGACCAGGGCTCAAACAGACAGAGTCACAGAGACACTAACTGAACAGAGGTCCACAGGGCTAGACATTGCGTCACTACTGCAGGCTCATTAAGTCTGAACTGCCAACAGGGATCTGTATTCTGAGGCTATAAATATATTTGCTCTTTCCAATTGAGAAGTGATATGTAAGGGGTACCACACTGTCTTCAGTCTGGTTTGCAGCCAGTCAGTTTGCAGCTCTGATATGACTCCTTGTTTTTACTTTTATTTGAAAGTAAAAACAAACACTGGTGGGGAACATGTTTCCCAACAACATGGGATCCTGGTGTTTCCCTGGTGTTCATCATGCTCCTGATTATTTAGCATCTTTCTTTGCTTTTATTCCTTGTCTTTAGCTAGTTGTCTTTCTGGGTTTATAAATACTCAGTCAGATTCTGATTAATATCAGGGCAGCTTACAGGTTTGGGACTCAGTTGTAAAAATGTTAAAAATGTTACTAAATGGTACCAGTAAATAGCTGCTATAAGTCAAGTCAAGTGTACTTTATTGTTAAAGATCTATGTAACAGGGTTAGCACAGAAGTTTGACAATGCGTTTCACCAGTCTCCAATGTGCAGTTAAACTAAACATATAAATAAGACATTGACCGTAACCCCTCCGCACGGACACGCACACACACCTACACACACACACACACCTACACACACATACACTGCAATACACTGTGCAATAAGAAGACAATAAGGCAATAAGAATATATAGATGGACTATAAATACACAATCACACACACAGTGCAATAAGAAGACTAACATACTGATGGACAATAAATACATGAAAATACACACGCACACACACAGCAGCAGAAGGGCAATATTGTGAAAACATGGCTGTTTCAGTCCTTGGCATTTCCTGCTCTGTGCAGTGCAGACCATGTAGTCCTAATGAGCATTAAATAACACTAAATCATGTAATATTTTTATTTACAAGCAAACATACATACACATAGATATACATTTGTCTCGAAAAAATCAACCACAAACTTTATCATGTTATTGAAATGTGACTGACCAAGTTGGGTTTATTTGTATAGCAGATTTCGCAACAAGGCAGTTGAAAGTCCTTCACATGATAAAAACATAACACAGTAACCAATTCTGACCCAAGGAACAAACGTATTTTGTCAAATGCTATCATGATGGTAGCATTTGTAAGAAAGGTAGCAATTGCTAGCAGGCTAATGGCTCCATAACAGATTTTTGCAGCGTCCAATCAAATCGATTTTTTTGAATCAAAAGTTGGCCAAGAGAACTCTGTCGACCATTGCCATCTGCAGACGTCACCTGTCCGTTAAGATTAATGACATACCAGAAACACACAAGTATAAAGGTTCTGCTCTGAACTTTTTTATGTGTTGAAACACAAAGCAAACAAAAAAACAGCAATTAATTGCGCTAACTTTTTAAAGGCGTCATGAGTCACACAATGAGTAGGATTTAATTAGTAAATAAAATTAGAAACAGATTTCACTTTTTACCAACAAAAAACTTTTATTGTCACAGCATTTTTTATAAGAAAAAATATGATTCTTCAGCAGCTTCATGGCCCTGATGAGTCCACCGGCATGGTGACTGTGAGAATCTGTAAGAAAAAACAGAAACAGTAAATTTTTCATACTGCAAAGCATAAAGGATAAAGCTGCATATGTTGTGAACGTAAGGAGCAAATTTTGTGGCGCAGTTGTGGAAACCAGAGAAGAGAGGGCTCTCCTTTCCCACGGAGTTAGTTCTGCGTACCTGTGTGCTCTTGTTGTACTGCGCCACACTGTTGTCCTGGTCAACCAAGAACGGGTGGAAGATGTCGAGGTGGTAGAGCGACGGTCGCGCCGTCAACACCAGCCGGTCCTCTCCGACATCCAGAACCAGAGAGCGAGATGATGACTGCATAGAGAACAGGGTCACTCGCTTGAAACAAACCCAGCCCTCTACAGAGTGAAGGTATTTTGGCATAAAATACATTTTCCTTTTTAATATTTGATAAAATAAGTTTCTTTTAAATGCTGCATTATGTAACTTTCATATATATATATACATATATATATATATATATACATATATATATATATATATATATACATATATATATATATATATATATATATATATATATACATATACATATATATATATATATATATATATATATATATATATACATATATATATATATATATATATATATATATATATATATATATATATATATATATATATATATATACATATATACATATATATACATATATATATATACACACACACACTATGGTATGATATGAGAATCTGTGAAAAACATTGAGGTTCTCTGCCCTCACCCAGTGCAACTAGATACAACCAATCAGAGCCAAGAGGCGGGTCTTAGTGTTGTCAATCACCCTCCTTGTTGTCTGCTACATTGCATCTAGCAGTCCCTGTTGTGAATGCTAAGGCTAGTTAGCATGGACACCTAATGACAGGTCTCCATGCTAACTGGACACCATGTTAGCATGTTTTCCTGGAATGGTTAGCACATTGAGCAGTGCGTACACAAGATTGATTGACAGCGATAAGACCCTCACTTGCTCTGATTGGTTGTTTTTGGCTGGGAGCGGTGCAACATGGTGACAGTTTTAATAAATATGTCAAAAATATGATGTTTTTATAAGTTACATGCTGGAGCTTTAAAGCTTTCATTTTGCTGCTGTATTAACATTTTCTAAGCACTTTTGGCATTTTTTTTTTTCTATTGGCAGTAAAGTAGCTAACATTTCTTTCTGGACCTGGTTTCTATTCCATGTTTCTGTGTGTGTGAGATGCAGTCAGGAGAACAGGTACCTAACCAGGATATTTTCATTGGGACCTAAACAAAGTAATGCACAAACACAAAGTGAATGGACAGAATTCATGGCTTCTGTTTTACGCTTCGGAAAGCGGCCCTGGGTTTCTACTCAGCCTCTTTGACTCAACGCTTTGATGTATTTGGATGAAGTCATATTTGACCTCAAGCCACCATCACTTTGACATCTGGAGGACATGAAGGAACAGAGACCGTTTGTTCTACTTGTACAGAAAACCCAAAAGGCTCCTAAGACCCAACGACTGGTCTTCATTAGTTGACGCTGACCCTGTTCCTCATTACCTCTTTCATTTAATGTTGCAACTTGACTGCAGAAGCTGCGGTGAAACTAACTGCTAGGTGTTTATATCAAGATGAAGCTAAAACCTCTCCATGAAATGAGATGACTGTCTGATAATCTGCCACATATTTCAACACACCCCACATCTGTTGAGCCGCACCAGCTCAAGGCAGCACCGCTCTGGCTGCCAACGTCATGTGTCAAAGAAATATTCCTATTAAATCTCTTAAAGCCTGTTGTGAACAATGACTTATCACAATGATTTAAACAGATCAATACAGACGGATAGATAATTATGTCAACTGAAAAGACTTCTACTGTTAACGCTTAATGCGCAAACTGGTCTGAACTGGCTCCTTGATGCTTTCGATTGTGTTGCTTTTGCGAGGCTGTCAAATGTCGTAACTTGACACAACAAACCGTCCAGCAGGTACAGGTGAAGCAGTGCGCCTCAGGCTGAGTGTCAGCAACAGGTTATACTACATGTAGAGCGGCAAATGATAAAAACAAGCCAAGCATGCCATGTCGTGTAATGTTTTCTTGCTCTTTAGTAATGCAAGTCTAGCAACAATAGCACTTTAATTATCGGAATCTGGCTGCAGTACCAACAGAGCATGGATGAATCATCCTCTGGAGAATCTTGTTTTAGTTTGACTGGTTGACATTTTAGGCATGGGGAAAGTCAGGACACTTCACTAATAGTCCATAAATGGCACCTGGTTTTTTTTACTGCATCATAAAACAACCTTTAGCCAAGTCAACTTTTTTTATAGATACTTACAAAACAGCAAGACTGACCAAAGTATCAAACACAAGAAAAACACATAAAAACATGGAAAACATGATTGGCAATTACTTAGGGTATATTATTTAATGACTCAATCAGATTCTCCCACTGGTTTTAAAATGTTGCTTAGGTTTATTAAAACCTAATTGTGAGATGGAAGTTTGGAAACTGCAGCCCTGAGGAGGAGCTGCACCTCGAAGGCGTTCTGCCACAGGAAATTAAATTATACATGAAAGAATCAAGGCAACACTCCAGGTGTGTTTTTGATGAGGGAATAACATTACAGCATGATGTAAAGCTCAAAAAGTACATTTTACATAACACTGTCCCTTTAAATCAGCACTCTGCTGTAGATTTGCTGACCTTTCTTTCTTTTTTTTGTTTGTTGTGAAAACTACCTCGAGACGACGTGTTGTGAATTGTGAAATTGGAACCGGTCCATCTGGTAGAATATAAACACACGAAGAAAAAAAAAATGCTGTGTTTGTTTCACTCCAAGCATGCATTTGCTGTTTATTCCCCCCCACAAATGTCCTATCATAAAGTTTAAACACTAAACAAGCAGCCAGAAAGCTGACATCTACAGTGTTTTGGAACTGGCCTCGTAACCGTTCCTGGACTGATATGTCGAAATAATTGCTTGGATAAGACCACATCATCTTCACTTCTAAGTTTTTAATTTGGTCCCTAAGGACCAAATGCACCACTTACCACTCCAGGGAGCTTTATCTCTGCAATGAGGTACTCAGGGTGTCCAGTGGGGGGCTCCACCAACAGCGAGCATTCTGGTCTGAGCACAGAGAAGACCCACACATCCATGTCACCAACGCTATTTTAATGTAGCATAACAGACAGAGAGAGTAAGAGCTGCCTCACCTTTTAACACATGCCGGGCCGTTTTCCCTGAGGGCAGAAAGAGATTCATCCTTCATTCATCGTTTACACTATTACAGTGTAAAATTAAAGCTTTCATTGTTTTAATATGGAATTCCATTACTTCTAATGTTGTCTCATGCCAAGAACTAGCTTGAACTGCACCCAGAGGACAAATAACAGACTTTGCACAGTGCATTAGAACGGTGTCAAATTAAAACCACTTCAGTGTGTTTCACTAAGATTTCACGTGACAAAAAAGTACATCAGAATTCAGAAACGTAGGGTGAAATATGTCGATAGAAAAAGCAGGACGGTGCACCGATTGCAGCTTTCTGGCCTATCACCATTCCCAAGTTAGCCGATACTAATTTTTATTTATTTATCTTTATTTAAAAAGTTGCTAAAATGGCAACAGTGAGGCTAAGTCTTTTGCAATAAACCAATTAATGACATAAATTAAAACAAGCTCAACAGTTTCCATTGGCATGATGGCTTGTTTTGCTCATGTCTCTCTGTTTCTACCAAAAACTGGATGACAAAAATCCCCAGGCTTTTCAGAGTTTTAGTTGGAATAAATAATGCACATTATGCATCTTTTCACTCCACTGTATGTTGGTTTCTCTCTCGCTTAATCCTGATAAAATACACTGAAGTTTAAGGTTGTGATTCAAACAAGTTAAAGATTTACTGAGGCTGCAGTTCCTGGATCACCGGCCTGCTCTTCGTCCGGATGTTCTGCTCACTGACGGAGCCAAGGAATTTTCTATTCTTCAGCACTTTCCAGTCTGCACAAACACATCCCAAACCTTATCTTGATGTCATTGTCAGAGAGACAAACACATGAGCTCAGACTGACCTCTGTTTAGCTCCAGGCTGTATTTATTCTCCAGGCCCTCCACGGACACCAAGATAACAAACTGCTGGAACAGAGGATCCTTCTGCGAGACACCGTCACACACACACCACTTCCTTTACTACGCTGTAAAGCACCAAACATGGTAAGCATGTCATCTGACAAGTCACCTGGCTCTTCTGGAAGAAGTCCTGGTTGATGACGACGTCATAGGCTGTGCAATCCTGAGAGTCTGAAAGACAGCAGCAGATAGGTGGCGCTATAATGGAACGCAGCTGTTCAGATTTCATCTAAGTCCAGGGTTTCCTCCACATGTAGCTGATTGATTCAGAATGAAGTTTTTGTTTATTTTTAGCCTACATTTGCGCACTTACGCTAACTCTAGTCAGTATTAAAAATGAATTTAAATATTGAACGTTAAATTTTACTGTATTTTTGAAAAACCAAACACCGCCGGCTACGGCCTGTGAAGCTGGCTACTACGCGCTGTGCCACTTTCGGGAGTGAAGCCGAACCAGAGACGACAGTCAAAAGTCGAGGAAGAGAAAAGGCGAAAGAAAAGGAAGGATAAGCTGAATGCATTTTTAGTTCAACTCCTGTCAAAACTATCTTAATGTTAACATGTGTTGCATTTGAACAACAGCAGATAATTAATGCCATTTGGCCTTAACACAGAATTTTTTTCAGACTTTAAACAGCACTGTAATTTTCCTGTTGTGACTCGTTTCTGGTAGCGTTTTCAGATGAATATATTACTCATTTATGTTATATATTATAAGAGGAAGGGAACCCGAGGAAGATGTTGAGGTAATACTAGAAATCCTCCCTCCAGTTCTCAGGAATATAGAAATGATGGTGATCTGATGTGTGTAATATTTAAATGTTCCCAACGCTCCCTGCATGACGTTAGCAGTTGAAACAAATCGAAAGTCAGTCAGAAGTAGCTCGGTTTCTCTCCTTTCTCAAACATAATTGCTTTCATCTCTTTTTGAAGATATCCAGAAAAATACAATGCAGGCTGCTAACTGACCAATTAGATTACTGCAACAGAGTTGTAATTTCAATTGCACAGGGTGAACATAGTGAACAAATCTGTAAAACAAAAACATCCAGTTTGAAATGGTCATAATTAAAACCATGTTGCTGTTCTAAACCAATAAAGAAAAAAGTCAGCTCAGAATGTCAAATACTGTAGCACTATTTTGACTAACCAAACCTTTTGACCAAATTACAGATCACATCACAACCTCCACATTTCCGTCATCTTAAGAAACCTGCAGGCTTTGGCCTCTGCTACATACTATTGTCAGTTTCTGCATGCGGCTCTCCCAGGCTCATCGGAACTCTGTAGCCGCTGGGATCCTCCGACTGGAGAAGCTGCACAAGCTCCTCTCTGGAGAGATCAGGGGGCGGCGGGACAGAGGTCGACTGGCAGATGTTTATGAAAACCTTCTGCTTGCCTGGCTCCGAGAACGTCTTCACACACAGACCTGGGTGGAGGAAAGAGCGGAGATGTAGAGAAAAAAAGTACTAAAAAGGAGAAAGTAAAAGAAAACTATAAAGTCTACCAGGTTTGGATTAATAAAAAAATATATATCATAGAGATGTTTCATGTGTGAGGGATCGGGGAAAGTCAGCCCAGACTAATTAGGTGAAAATATTACCATTACAAAATAGCACGTTGCTCTCTTCCAGTTTACACCCAATAAGGCTTAACGTGATTCAAGATACAAGTCATGAAAACCTAAACCCTCCCAAAGACATAAGAACTGCAGACCCTCAGATATCTTCAGTAATCACGTACAAGCAATGTTCTACTATTTATCGACTTCCAACAACAACATTGTTGAGAGACTTTGGGACACTCTGGGTGTTTTTCCCACCTGATAGTCCAGTAGACTCGGTTTGATTGTGGACCAAAATTGCCACATTTGTTCCGTCTTCAGCTGGAACGGTTCGATTCCACACTGCACTGTGTCAACCCAGTTAAAAAATAAACCTGCTACCTATTTTCTCAGTTTGTTAATCTTTTCAGTTCATCCCCATCTACTAGGCATATAAAAGAGGCCTGGGCTTCTGATCTGCCTGGTGAGATTTCGGATGAGCAATGGGATTTGTCTCTTTCGAGAATCAAGACCTGTTCCATTAACTCTAGACTGAAACTTATTCAATTCAAAGTTATCCATCGGCTGCACTTTTCTAAAACTAAACTCAATAGGCTATTCCCCTGCGTCTCACCAAAATGCGACAAATGTAAATTAGATGATGGGACCCTGGGTCACATGTTTTGCTCCTGTCCTAAACTAATGGACTTCTGGTGCAGGATTTTTGAATTTTATAGCAATGCTTATGGCAAGCCTCTATTTCCGGATAGGCATTTGATCATTTTGGGTTGCTCTAAATCCTCTCTTGCTCTTCCCATGTCCCTACAACAGTCTCTAATTTTTGGTTTAGTGGTAGCAAAGCGGGTTATTCTACGGGAATGGAAATCCTCTACCCTGCCTTGTTTTAAGAAATGGCTTAATGACATGGTGTCCTGTATCTATCTTGAGGAAATTCGATACTCTTTGTCTGACAATCATCAGAAGTTCCTGGATGTGTGGGGTCCTTTCAATAGATACATACAAAATAATAGGCTAAAATAACTGTCGTTTACATCTGGACCTGTATTTTCTAATAATTTATTTTACTCATTTACCGTTTTGTCATTTCTATTGTGATTATAACTTGTTTTCATCTTTTCTTGTTATTCCATATTCTATGGTGAGCTGTTTGATTCAATATCCTCAGAAATGTCTGTTACTCGCTTGGACTCTGTCTCATGCTCGATAACACTCTACAATCTGATGTGCACTTATTTTATCCTCTTATCAGACCCTCTGTTAGCTGACAGTGTTCTGATTGTTCTGTCTTGTGGATTTTTGTTTTGATGATTTTGGTTAGTTTTTTTTTTTCTTTGTTTTAGTTTTTATTATTTTTTTTATCCTTGATATTTCGTCCTCTAATTTGCCTGTTTATTCTTGAAAATCATAAATCAATATTAAAAAATAAATAAATAAATAAATAAATAAATAAATAATAATAAACCTGCTCACCCCCTGGCCTGTGGGGGCGCTGCACCACGAACCACTGAAGGACTCAACAGGGGAACCTTTGAATCAATTGAGAGCAACTTTCATCTTCACAAAATGTAAACAAAAATGGCGTGGCATCAAATTTTAGCGATTGTAGGATTTCCCTTCTGTCTTTGGCAAAAGACCACAAGTCGTTCCTTCAGTTACCAAGTTTGTTTTGGTTGTATCTATACACATGTATATGATGTAGTCCACTTCCTGCTTTTGGAGAGGTCTACTGTCATGCATAACTTAAACAGAACAGAAACCCAGGTTTATAGGCAAACCGATGTTCGCCTTTTTGGTCCACATCAGAGTTCATTTATGAAATTATCATACCTGGCTCAAAGGGGATGACAAAAATGGGAGAGAGACGAGTGGGTCTATACAAACAACAATTTATTTATACAAAAATATGGCTCTGAGATATATGGTTCAAAATACGGTTCAGTTAGGGGGCCAACCTATCTGCCTGCTTCCTGAAAAGAAGAAGAAAAAAAGAGACACCTAGTGGATGGGAGGGGATCTTCACAGCATTCACACCTCCGCAGACGAACCAGACCTTCTAAAGAAAGTAGAGTTTGAGTATGAAACTCTTCTTGAGTCTGGGAATGAACAGGGCTGGTGTGAATGCAACCTAAATTACACTACTTTGTTTATTTCTTTTTGTTCTTTAGGCTTCCACTGCAGCATTTCATCAGTTTAAGGTGTGAACTTTAGCTGGAGAAGTCCGGCACACATTTCTTTCTGTTTCACATATTTCAATCTTGATTATTTTTGTTCTTTTGGACGACCCAGGATTTAAATGATGGATAGAATTTCTTAAATAAAACATTACGATTCTAGAATTTCCACCTTTCCACCTCCATTCTTGACGACAGCGATCAGGGATTTCAGTATTGCTTGCTCTGCTTTGTGTCACACCCGGCATGATCCCGTAATCCTACTGTCTGTTCAGGCCCTTGTGATATGAAGCACCTGGTTGACACTTACCTTTATGTTTCAAAATGCTTACCTGGTTGAGGCCGGATTAGTGTGGAATCTGGAGATTCCGACTGCAGCTTTCCCATCGTCTACAAAAACGACAGTTATTTTATTATCTGTGTTTGGACAAGTTATACATTCTTTTCTTTTGCTCCCTTCTCCAACTGCATGCGCTACGACACGTTGCTTTCTCAGAGCGATAAACTATTTTATTTAACTTCATTCAATATTTTGTTCTGGTTGTGAATTGAGCTTTATAACCTTGTACATAAAATGGCAGAGAATTTCTTCTGAATGCCTGTGTGCAGAACATCCATGGTATGTAAATGTTGTGCTTGTAAATGAGAATGTGTAGTTGTAAATAAATTTAGCCACTATTTAAATCAAAATGTTAGATAAATTTCACCTTTGTGCATCCAAAGACAAGAATTTAACTGACTAAATTTTCAGATTTTTGTCTGGAGAAAAACGAGTAAATAAATAAATTGGCATGTATAGATCAGGAAATTCATGAAAAAAAAAAAAAATCAATATAATTTCAGAATGACACGTTGAGATTTCCCAGACTCACACCAGCCTCAGCCTGAATGGATTTTGCTTGACATTCTATAAGGCTGTGGTATGAAAAGGTGTTGCTGGTGTAACTTTTCATACCAGAATGTTTCCTTCCACTCAAACTTCAATGAATAAGTGTAAACAACCCTAGTCTTTAGCAATGACCTTTAGTCACTAACCCTCCTAGTGGAGGTTGATCATAACCATACAGTCAGCAGTCAATTCAAAATATTCTCACTTTCTGAGACACTGATTTTTGGGTTTTCATTACCTGGAAGTCACAAACAAAGGCTCGACATATTTCACTCTCCATGTAATCAATAATTAAAACATGAATTTCAGATTCTGAAATGAAAAATTTCCACAATACTCTAATTTATGAGATCTACCTGTACAATATATGTTCTACTTTGTCTTATTCTCTTATAAAATCCTGATGAAATACCTTGAGATCTACCATTGAAACATCAAAATATATGACAATTTCACAATTCTTGCACTGTGAATACTAACAGCAAACCAGATGTGATAAAGTAAGGGAAGGATGATGACCTGCAGCAGCATCTGCTGGTAGAGTTCCTCTTGTTGCTGTAACTCCAGCTCAGAGTTGAGAAGTGATGAGTCAGTCATCCTCAGTTTGAGCTCAACGCTGCCAAAATGAAAATTCAAAGATGATCAATTCTTCACATATCATTCTTCACCCATCCAGCTATAGCAGTTAAGGCTGTCATAAATGTGAAAGCTTAATAAATACTTGACATTAAGAGTTGTTTCACATTAAAGGGAGCTGCCATTAAGGCAGAAAAATCTGGGAGCATCATATTTGAAGACTTTGCTGTGTCAAGCTGTATTCATTATGACAACTTTTTTTATTTACTCAGCATTAAAGAATATAATTACAGTAGTGAAGTGAGGTGAGCATCATATCCATGCTGGGCTGAAGATAATGCTAGCATAAGGACACAAAGACTCACTTATAAGATGTTGATGACAATTCAAGTCTGCTTGCCAAATGAAAATGCTTTATTTTTTTTTTTAAAAGTATGAGAACTTGGTCTGCATTCAGGATTTATTGATACATTGGGTGTCCTATAGAGTTATCATAACATCCATCCAATAGGATGGAGGCAGGGAATCTCATTAAATTCACTTCTTGAATGACTTCAAAAAGTGAGCAAGGGAGCTGTAATGTTTTTTTTTTGTTTGTTTTTTACTCTGACTCTTTCATCTGCTGACTAACTCTCTCTACTTCTCCCTCTCTTTTTCTGTGCTGTTAGGCTGTATTGGCGTACTGAACACGCAAATAGGTTGATGCAGGTCTATAATTATGTTGTGTATACACATAATTGTGTGTATAAAATTGTGTTGTTTTATTTCCTGTTAAATTAGCTCATTTTTTCACCTGTGTTTCCTGATCAGTTACTGTCTCGCAGAGTGTTTAAGTTCGAGTCATGCCTTTGTCTGGTAATGGGATTCTTGTGTGTCTTACGGCTGCAGTTTGGTGAATATGTCATGTCATGTCAGGTCTTTGTGTTAAATAAATCTTCATTATGCCCCGTCGCCGTTTGCATTTCGGTTCTCCCACATCTCCACCTTCACCAGTCCTGATACTTACTAACCGTTTGTTCTCATCTGAACATCTGCACTCTAGTCATCTGGGCGGTCTGATAAAAAGTGTGTTGCTCTAAATATGCACAAAAACCCAAAATGTTTGAAGCACATTAAAATCCAATCTGTCAAACCTCATTAAAAGAAGGTGCCAGACAATCAAGAATCTACTCGTCAAGTTATATAAGGTCAAGGTACACCAAGGTTTTACAAAAATGATGGCGTCAAAACTGCCATAATCTCACTAATGAGATTAAGCAACAGTAAGAACGGCAGAGTGTTCTTACTCAGGGTTTTCAAACCATTAAGAGTTCATGCCTGCCTTTCGAGCCACACTGGGCTGTGAGACAGAAAGTGAAGTTTGGTTACTCGAAGACAAAAAAACAGCTTAGTCACTGGCTGACATTTTGCAACCAAGTGACTTTTTTATTATTTTATTTCCCAAACTCCCTTGATCTCAAGTACAGTTAGGTACAGATACATTTTCACACATTTCGGGATAAATCAGAAATTGTTCTCATGATTATTTCTATCATCTGTCACAGTGCGTAATACTTGCAAAAATACAAGACGACGTATCGGCAATTAAGTTCTACGAAAGCTGAGGTTCTTTTTAGGCAACTATTAGTGTGACACATGCACTTGATGTACACAAAGTCATACACAGACAGTTCAGAGGTCTTTTTTTTCTTCTGTCTAATCACCTCTGGCAGTTCAAAGACCCATCTTCTCCAGACTAAACGTAAATCTGAACTCACGGTGCCAGACGTTCATTTCCTCAGAAGCCTCTTGATCTTTTGTCTCACATTATGTCACCTCTCTCGTGTGAACACAGATTGTGCTGTTGTGTTGCACAAAGAAGTTTTAGTCTGCTAGCAAAACTCCGAGACACTTACTGCAAACATCTACTCTCCTTAATGTGCCAGGGAAAGCATGCAAAGTGCTAATTTATACATTGATACGAAATGGGAATTGCTTCCAAACAGCCTAGCTCATATTTGTGGTGAAGACCAACTTCTGACAGCCTGACACCCGATGTTCTGAGCCACGCCACAGCTTAAAGGCGGAAGTGTGGAGCAGAAAAAGAATGTCATATAAGTACAAGGTGTGGGTGAAAGGCAGGGTTCTTGCTCAATGTATTATTGTTTTTATAGCGCACAGCGGCAGATTCATGGTCCCCTCACTGCAGCCTGAGGTTTGAGGTTGTGAGTACTCATTCTCAACCTAGCACGTATGAGTGCACACACTTGGATACACACCAAAAAGATATAAACTTCAATAGTGTCGCAACTTTCCCTTTGCCTGCCTCCATCCCTCTCTCCTTTCTTTCCAGAGCAGATGTGCAGGACTATCTCTCGGTCTGCTCTTATTTCCTCTGATTCTTCTGGTCCTCATTATTTCATTCCAGCAGCTTTGACAGTATGCTAACAATGAGATCCACAACAACATGTAGCCAAAGTGAAAACACAATGAATTCCTCATATAAACCCATCCAGCAATAGTGAAGAATGTCACAAGTGTGGCATATTTTACAATGAGTTACTTAACATTAGGTTTTCTATTTGAATAGTATAACTTAATAGGGACATGAGCAAAGAGCATATTAGGGATTTAAAAAGCATTTTAAAAGTTTTTTTTTTCTTTGAAATAAATAACAGAGGAATAGATACACCAAAAACAGACATTAGCTTATTATTTGCACATGTAACAAGTTTACATGTGCAAAACTGTTATAACGTAATGAAAAAGACACAGTTGCAAATTAGCCTAGCTTGAGCTTGTTAGCCCACGAGACGAACAACTTCCGGTTGTCTTTGGCAGCTGCTGAACTTTCTACAGTGTATTCTTTGTTTCTTTAATATTTTAACACGTCTTGACATGCTTAAATAAATCTGTGCTTACTGTTTCAAATCGTCCGGTAAGCAGCAGAAGGCACGCTGTGTTATCTTCCTTGTAGCAACAACCTTTTCCGCCTCGAGCATTTCAGAATAAAAGCATCCAAAACATGTCCAGAAGCGCAATGAAACCGCAAGTTCGCGGTGAAACATGTCACTCACACAGAGGCAGCAGGGGGAACACAAACACTTAACACCTCCAGCATAACACCTCGCTGTGTTAATTTGTAAAAACAGCAGTTGTAGTCACTCGCTCCCCATTTTTTTCTCCGCGGCTTCTTGGAAGAAGAAAAGACAGAAGCCTTTTTCCCCCTCTGAATATAGAGCGAGTTAAAATATTCAAACCCTTGGTGTGGAGTTTGACTTGGCCATTCAATCTTACACATATATACTTAGACATATAATTTACTTTGACGTACAGGATACCATTAAGCTCGGACTACTATAGATTTAGAATTTTTTGTCCTGTTGGAATGTGAATCTCCCTCAGTCTTACAGACTGTAACAGGTTTTTTTTTCCAAGACTGTAATTAATTCCCTTAAGAATTCCTGTTTACTCCAAACCTTTCTAGTAAAGTCATGCAAGTTACAGCTTGATAAGGTCAAAGTTCTAAACTGAAAAAAACAAACAGACTGATAAAAAAAATGCCAACAAGGACAGCCTAATTTCGGAGTAAATTTTATGCTTCCATCAAAAATATTGCTAAGACAGTAACAGACCAGTAAAGAGGAAGAAATTTAAGATGTCAGTTTTTTCTCTTTTTTCTGAGAAAATGCTCAATTTATATATATATTTTTTTTTTATTATTTTTTTATTTCCTTTAGTTAACCAGGTAAACCCCGTTGAGATCCAGATCTCATGTTCAAGAGGGACCTGGGCAGAAGTCTGCAATACTCAGCAACCTGGTTACAAAATAAAATTAGTTAATACACTCCTGATCAAAATCTTAAGACCAGCCAAAAAATTGCAAGAATTTGCATTTTGCACTATTGGATCTTAAGAAGGTTCTAAGTAGAGCTTCACAATGTTAAAGGAAAAAATCAGTGCAAGAGACAAGAACTTTTGAGTAGGAAATTTTCTGAATACTGCATTTACACTCAAACATGATTTTTTCAGCTGATCAAAAGTTTAAGACCATAGTCTTTAAAAGCCAAAACCTGTGCAAAAATCTGGATTCCATGTCATTTTCTGTCAAGTCTTTACACTGTCAAGACCTCCTGGTGGCAAGAGCAAGGGTCTGATTGGCTGTCCGTCAAGACACGGGATGATCCTCTACCCAAATTAAGGCCATTACTGGTGCTGACTGCAGCCCAATAACCATCAGACGGCATCTGCGAGAGAAGGGCTTCAGAAACAAAAAACGTCTTCAAAGGCCACGTCTTCTTCAACATCAAACCAAACATCCAACAAAAGTTCCATTAAGCCACTATTCTTAGAGACCTCCCTCCCCCTTTTTTGGGTGCCTGGCTCCAGATGAACAAGGGGGGGAATCAACTTTTGGGCTATGAATCATAGCTGAGCATAGACAACAACACCAATAGCCTACAAGCTACTTGTTAACAAGCTTAAGGTTCTGTATTGATATTAGCTAGCTAGTCATCCTTTAGCTAACTTTACCTGCATCCAACAGCTTTATTCAACAGTCTGTTAGTTTGGGGGAAAAACTGTGAAAAGTTCTTTGCGTTTTGCTGGTTTGCTGCCGTGATTCTAACACACCTGTGTAGCTCTGCACAGCAGCAGCAGGTCTCCTTCACTGCCCACAGGTGTAAACCCATCGCGAGTGTCGAAGTGCTCATGTTGCGTTTAAAGGCGGCTCTGAAAAACAGGTTACCACATGTTAACAACGGATTAAGCAGTTTTAACTGCTGATAAAAGTGACAGAGGACACAGATATGGGAAGTGCGGAAGCCCCTATTGTATCAAATTGACAGAGGAATGACAGAGAGTTGGCCATTCTAAGGTAAAAACCCAGCGCATACAGCGTTCATGTTTTTTGGGGGGTTTTTTCATCCAGACGGCTTCCCGCGCTCCCCCTGCAATGGCACGGCGCCCCCCCTAGGGAGCGCGCCCCACAGTTATGAACTTAATGAGTTGTTTGATAACTGTGTGAATGCTGTTTTTGGACTTCAGCTCAGCATTCAACACAATCATCCCCCAGCACCTGGTGAGCAAACTAGCTGCCCTTGGGCTCAACACTCCCCCTGTGTAACTGGCTGTTGGATTTCCTCACAGACAGACCCCAGTTTGGGAGGGTTGGGAAAAAAGCTTCAAGGGTCATCTCCCTCAGCACTGCCTCCCCCCAGGGCTGTGTACTGAGCCCACTGCTCTTCATGACTCATGTCTGCCAAACCAGGTTCAGTACGAATCACGTCATTAAGTATGCAGACAATACAACAGTGGTGGGCCTCATCAGGGACAACGATCTAGGTGAAACATCTGGTGGACTGGTGTGATGCAAACCATCTAATTCTGAATGTCAATAAAACAAAAGAAATTGTTGTTGATTTCAGGAAAAATCAGTCAAGTCACACACCCCTCCTCATCAACGATGCCACAGGGGAGCAGATCACTGACACTTTGACCTGGTCTGTCCAAACCTCTGGCCTGGTGAAGAAAGCTCAGCAACGTCTGCAGTTTCCACGTCAGATGAGAAGAGCAAACCTTCCCTCTCCCATCCTCACCACTTTCTACAGAGGGACAGTAGAGAGTAAACTGACCAGCAGCATCTCCATCTGGTTTGGATCATGTAACACCTCTGACTGGCAACATGTAGAGAGTATGGTGAGGACCATCTGGACTGAGCTTCCTTTCATCCTTGACACCGCTCACCGTTGCTGCCTGTCCAACTCAGGCGATTGTAAAAGACCCCTTCTACCCTCAGCATGGTTTGTTGTCCCTGCTGCCCTTTGGAAAAAGGTTCAACTGCTTCAAATGCAGAACAACCAGATTCCACAACAGCTTCATCCCTTCATAAGACTACTAAACTGCCATTAGTTTAATCTTCTACTATATATATTTACATCAATGCTTTTATTATTACTTATTTATTTATTCAATATTATAGCCTTGCAATAAAATTTCTTGGGATAAGGTCCTAGTCAGTGAGACTAGGTACACTATAATCTGAAACAATGCGGAAACCTATTCAGGTTTACTGAATAGTCCTGGACTAAGGCTACATTCACACTGCGGCGTGAAGTGACCAAATTCAAATTTTTTTGTTAAATCGGATTTTTTTTTTTTTTTTGCCATGGTTGTGGAAACTTCCTAATATATGCGACCTGTATGTGTACTACAATGTGAACAGTAAACGATCTAAAAGTGAACCTGCCTGCGCAGTAGAGGATACAATAACGTCACATGTAGAGAGCGTGCTTCGTGTTTTGCCAACCGCCATAAAGACGAAGAATTGCTCAGTGTTTACGCAAGTAAATGTGGATGCTCATGTTTACATCTGCATGAGCATCCATGCATACCTTATGATCTTGAAGTTGTTGTCCGACCAGAACCAGCACATTAACAACTTAATCCTCATTAGAGTCTGCCACGGTTGTTATTTTTCTTCCCGCTTGCAGGACGCAGAATAGGGACATTTGGACATTTGAGTAGCAATGACGTTCAAGTTGGATGAATGCTACCTGGCCATTGAGATTCAGGTCACATTTGAAAAGATCAGATACTTATCTGATATCCAAGTGGCCTGGGTTGCATTCGAAAAAAATCTGACTTGTATCTTTCGGTCTGTCATGAAAAGGTCAGATGCAGGTCGCATTACGGCAAAAAATTTGAAATTGGGTCACTTCAGGCTGCAGTGTGAACGCAGTCTAAGAAATTTCATTTTACAATGCATTCCAGGTGTGTGTGTGTGTGTGTGTGTGTGTGTGTGTGTGTGTGTGTGTGTGTGTGTGTGTGCGCGCGCGCGTCATGATGTAGCAGTATATGGTGGTGAGAATGAATGCAGAGAACCCAGGTTGAAAGATGAAGGATGAATTTAATGGAAGCAACTCAACAGTCCAAGAAAACAGGCAGCACAGTGAGCAGAGATAAAGCTAACACCGGTAGCGACTGATAAGGAGAAGTCTGCACACGAGAGCTGATGCCGACACAGGACTTAACAGTTCAACTGTGCCGGCAGACGAACCATCATTAGACAAGACTTGACGACGTACGACAAACAATAGACGAGGACCCGGTGAGGAACACAGACAACAGGTGGGACTAAATACACTGGGAATGTCTCACTGGAAATGTTTTCTCTTCCAGTGCTTCAGATTTTGCTTTTTGTTTTCCCTGCGTGTTTAATCTAAACATCTTATCAGGAATCTAGAAATAGAATGAGCGCTGTCCCAGACTGCATGTAAATGAACTGACCCAGACAAGGCTTAAAAATACACCAGGAAAAACAAACCAAAGGAACAAAACACAGATAGCAAAGATAAGCAGACCTTGGTAGTTTTGGAGAAGCAGTTATCTAAAAGTGACATATTCTGTTTTCAAACTAAACTCTGGAGTCGTTTGTGAGCCCTGAGTCAAATATCTGTAACAGTACTTGGAAGCAGTGGGGACAAGGCACAGCCTTGTCTTGTCCCTCTGGAAGGATAAAAAATTTTGGATAACTGACCATTCGTCATAATTGCTGCTTTTGGTTTACAATACAGTCTTTCCACCCATTTGCAGAACATAGATCCAAATCCAGATTTTAGACGTGTTGTTTTAAGAAACCCCCACTCCACGCGGTCGAAGGCTTTCTTAGCATCCAAAGAGAATGCCGCAACAGGGATTGGATTAGAGGAATTCAAATGTATTAGATGAACAAGCCTTCTCATATTGTCGATTGCAGATCTGTTCTTAATAAAGCCTACCTGGTCTTCATTTATGATATCCAGAAGTACTTTTTCTAACCGTGATGCTAGTGTTTTTGTTAATATTTTGCAGTCTGCTTTTATAAGACTAATGGGTCTGAAGTTTGATGGATCTGAAACATCTCTGACATTTTTAGGAATAAGTGATATCAGAGCCTCATTGAAAGTGCCAGGCAGAGATCCTGACTCAAAGGCTTCTCTATATACATCAATACTGTTGCTATGGTGTCAATATATTTTCTATAATTTTTAATTGGAAAGCCAGGCCCGGCGATTTACCAGGTTTCATAGACAAGATCGTAGCTTTGATTTCTTCCAGAGTGATAGGAGAATCAAATTTTTCTCTTTGCTCATTGGAGATGGTAGGCAGCTTCAATGATGAGAAAAAAGCATTAATTTCTTCAGTGTCAGATTTATTAGTGGATGTGTAGAGGTTTTTATAAAAGTCTTCAAAGACCCTATTTATGTCTTTGGCTGCAGTGAATGTTTTACCTCCTTTTTTATTACTGGAATGTTTTGGAGTTATCTTGTTGTTTAAGTTGTCTTGCTAATAATTTGCCACTTTTTTCTCCACCTTGATAATATTTAATTTTAAGTCTAAATAAGGCATATTCAGCTTTTTCATTATTTAGTTCATGTAACTGATATTTAAGATTGAAAGCCCTTGACTGTTTTAGTTATTGGGTTATGTCTGGGTTTGAGTAAAAAAAGTCGCTGGAGGATTTTTGCCCCTACTTAATAAGACGGTAAAATGAAATCGAAAACAAAACAAAACAAAACACGGCTAATAAAAGAAAAACACATATTTAGCATCTAGAATCTTCTATTTAAAGCTTAAATTTTATTGAAAATCTCATACAAAGAAAAAAATACTCAGAAAAGTCTCCATCTGCATCAGCAGGACAGATGGCAGTCCTTACTTCTTCAGACAGACACCAACATTTTATGTTCTTTTTTCCCAATCTAAGCCTCCAAAGCAAGTCTGGTAAAAATAATAAAGTCATTTAATTGAAAGCATCTGTAAATTATTCATTATTTTTGTGACTCTATTGAAAGTATGCAACTATCAGGAACACACTGTCTTCCACAGTAAAAAGAGAGTAAAAGAAAAAGATTTCTTTTTTACACTATTATTGTTGAATCATGAGCACTAACTGAAGTAAATCACTCATGCTGGGCTTCATTTGTTATTCAGTTCAATTCAGTTCAAGTACTTTACTGAACCCAAAGAGAAATCAACTGATCTTCGAAAAATGAAACCATCAGTTCATAAGAGCATTTTGTAATTTCTCAAGTCATCTTTGTCTGCTATTTGAATTTGTTTGCACTGAAACATTTGGGAGTCAAAAGCAAAAGAGAAAGAAGATTTGAACATTTTCCACCCTTATCAAATCAGAGAGAAAAGAAGTTGGCAGCTGCAGAACTGGACAGCGTGTACCGGAAACAGTAAATTACATCCAGACTCCACAGAGGACACACACATGATTTGTTTTAAACTTGTTTCATACCCAGTGAGTTATACACCCAGTGTGACTTTTTGCATTTAGATTATTTATTGATACTGTCTATATTTTCTTAATCTTAAGCTTCTAATTATCTTACATACATAATGCAAGTACTGGTTCTGTGTCTCTGGGAGTTTCCAAAATTCTGGGCTCACACACGATCCAAGCCAATTGCTTTCCAAACTTATCCAAGTTATTAAGCAATTCTGTAAATAACCCCAATTTAAATTCCTAATCTATTGTTTTCTCTTTTTGTGCTTATGGCCTTTACTTTGTTTTATTTGTAAAATATATTTCGGCTTTTGATTTGATGCTTTTATTTATTATAAGACAACTTTCGCTGTTTATTTTATAGAACAGCGGCTTAACAACAGAAATAAATAAATAAAATATAGAGAGCGGAAGACAAGGTGCAACAGCGTTGTTGATGGAGGCACAAGGTATGTTTATTTTGTAAATAAGGATATTTCTGAAGTTGATCGATTGAAATTGTGAATTTGTTTTATTGCATACAAATAAAACAAGAGTTGATATTTTAATAGTGAACCTTATTTTTTGGTTCAAACGTTAAGGTTGTAAGAGTGTGATTTGATAGCTTACACTGTCTTTTTGTGATGTCTGTACATACTGACACTCACAAAAAGACACTCACCATAGTACATACTGTACTATGGTGAAACGCAGGGTTTACTTCCAATAAACCTCACTATTCATCAGTAAAGCCACAATCCTTCATTCGGGGGCGGGGAGGGTCTGCTAACAAATGCTATAAAGTTCATTTTACGTTTTTATTTTATTTTATTTTATTTTATTTTATTTTATTAATTCCTTAACATTTTTTTTTGTCTAAAGAAACCCCACAGATGTCATCAAGTCACCAGCTGCATTTCCATTACCCATAAAACTGCACAATTTGAGGTTGGTAAAATAAATGAGCTCAATGAAAAACAGTAATAAAACAAAGAAAAATTTTCGCTTTTTGTTAAAAATCCTTGGCGCTAGGATGAGACAAAGTTTTGCGTACATTTGTAATGGAAACGCAGCTAGTGACCTGCAGCGTTCACACTTCTTGGAAGAGGGGGTTGCGCCAATAGACTGTCTGGGAGAAACACTAAAAGAAGGGCCAGGTGTGTCATCTGTTAAAGGACAGTAAGTTGATGGCAACATTTGCCAACAAAAAAGTCAAGTATTTTACTAACTCCAAAGGGAAATTAAATGTTCTCGCAATTCAAATTACTCATACACATTTACTCCCGTTCCAGGAAGATGTAACCGCTAAACAGGACATCAGAGCAGACGTAGCATCTATGAAGAGAAAAGAACACAGAGAGAGATCAAGAAGGTAAAACAGCAGCAAATTCACAGGGTCTGCTGTCATCCTGCAGCAATCTGAAGCAGCAACTGGTTTGTTATGCGAGTGAATCCAGTGATTGGTACACAGTGTTGACTGGCTCAACGTCTCAGTTATAACAGCTGGTGTGTTGAGACATCAGTGAGGTTAAGCATCTGCTTCAGAATTCCCAACATTAAATATTCTGGTGAATTCAGATAAAGTGAAAGTTGGTTGTCAAAAGGAAACTGAAGAATGTGAGTTTAGCAATGATAGCAATGTAATTCTTTGCTTGTTTATCATTGATACAATGCTTTGAACTGTATTTGTATGACGTTTCAAAGCCTTGTTTTGTCCTCATTGTCTTTAATTGACACATTTTACTTACTAACTTAGTCAATGTAATTTCTTCTATTACTGTTCATGTATAATTGAACAATAGTTGTATACAATTCTGTGTAGAAAAATGGTTTTGTTTTTTACGACTTGCCTTGTGTGTAACCATTTTTCAATTTAAAAACAGTTTTGAATTTGAGAGTCCTCCTTTGTATTGCACATAAATTGCATTTGTGTTTGATCGTCGAAGAGTGAGCCATGAAGAAGTGACCTGTGCTTGTGTAGCGCTTTAGGTAGTCCAGAGGAACCCCAAAGCGCTTCACACGACATTCAGTCATTTGTCGGATAAGGAGGACAGTTTATGAAGTTTCAAGTCTTTGAACACCTCAGGTACCAAACAGATTCATATAGGTACGGTTACCTCTGCCTGACAGATACGTAAAAAAAAAAAACTACTTTAAAACGTCTCCCGACACCTACGTCAGCCAGGCTTTCTCAAAACTGGTGGTACACGGGCGCCCCCTAGTGGCCCACCAGGTACTGCATGTAAACGAACTTGTATTTACCGTGATGTGAGCTCAGTTCAACTAGTACAGAAGTAAGAGCTGTTTTTGTTGTTGTTGTTGTTTTGTTTTGATTTTTACAACTTTTCGTGCCTATGATGCTCTGCACGTGCATCAACAGCTGTTGGTATTTTTTAATCTAATTTAAAATGGCTCCGTTGGTGAAGAAATGCAGGAGATAGCTAAAACCAATAGAAATCAGTGCATTATTTTTATATGTAATGGTGCAGAAGAGGATTTTTTGACAGGCCTGTCACAATAAGCATGACACCAATTATTTGAATGATAAATGAAAACAAACTGAATTACTTCCAGATTTTTTTTCTTTCCTTTTTTTTTTTTACCAAAACTGGTCACAAAGGTCTTCAGTCTGGAGCTTTGGTTCTCATCTAACCCTTTTTTTAAGTTTTTATTTTGAAGGACAATTTTGTTTTACAGAGACTTCATAATTCATTTTATATTTTTTGTTTTGTTTATTTACTTTGGAAATTTAAAATGTCATCCAGTTGCAGTGTTAAATGTTCACTAGAATTTAAAGTTTGTTGATCTTTGAGAATGCGTTCTTGCATTATTTTTGCCACTATGACTTTAAAATGGTTGTTACGACCCGGCTCGTGAGCCGCAACAAAAAGCCAGGGAGACACGGCCTTCAATAAAAGAATACACTCTTTATTGAACAACCCAAACAAATAAACAGGGCCAAACAGCGGCAAGCGGGTGCCCCCCCCCTATGGTCGATGGCATCTCTGAAGCCAGTGATGAAGGAAAAGTCCTGCAAAAGAAAAGAAAGGTCAAACAAACAAAACCTAACAAGGACGGGGTGGCCAGACAGGTAAGGGAAGAGCCACCTCTGCAGAGCAGAGCTGGGTGAAGAAGCCGACTCCCTCCAACCAGCTTCAACTCCTCTCTCTGTTCACGCGCTGAAGCAGGCTGCTTCTATAGCGATGACGCGCTGGGCCTGGCGAATCCTGGTTCCGCCCACTCTGCTCCGCCTCAGGACAAAACACAATAACTGACGGATCCCTCCACAGAAAGTGGAGGGGGACGTCACAATGGTCTCAAAAAATGTCATCATTTATTGCAATAACTTCTGGGACAATTTATCATCCAGCTATGTTTGTTATTGTGACAGGCCTCATTTTTGCTTGTGCCAAAGGAACTCAAATCTATTTTCCTTTTAATATGCTCCTAAATTACAAATTACAATACTTGTAGAAAAAAACAACTTGCTTTTTGAAGTCCATGTGTTTGACACTGTACGAAAGCTTAGAATCCACACTTTCAGAGTCTGTAAATAACTCAAAACCAATGAACAAGTTATCCAGAGTTGACTTGTTCATGGCCAGTCACATTTACAAAACAGCACATTTTTAGTTAAGACATGACTATTTTCCTTTGTGCTTCTGCAGGGGAAATTTCAAACCTGGTGGTCCAACAGTGTTTGATAAATGGGCTGAAAAAGTTTGGGAAACAATGTCCTAAGCAAATCATGAACTTGTTTCTTCAAAATCATTGTCAAGAATGCCAAGAAAAGATGAAAAGTGCCATAAAACCAAGAATGTGTTTTCTCAACTCCAAGAAAATGGAATGGACTGAAATTTGTCCAAAACCCCCCACAAAACTAAATCTGTTGAATGTGTAATGTTGTTGAATGCCCTGCTCTCAGCAGAACTGCCCGCTCCGCTTTGCCTTTATGAAACAGAAGCAGGTCAGAGGTTTGTGAGCCCCCCTTGGGGTTTACTACAAGGTCGTGAGCGGACCTCGTCATACACAAAGTTTTTCACTGTTTGGCTTTGATTCTGTTCCAGATAAAGCTCCAGTTGTAGTCCATGTTTCACAACTATTTTATGTGAAATATGCTAAAAGGAATTTTTGTGTTTCCTTCAGCAATTAATCTCAACTTTCAAAGCTCTGTTGTCTCAGTTGGAGACCCCCCACCCCCCCAAAAAAAAAACCTGACACTATCTATTCATAAGACCCAGTGAGCTTCAAGGTTTTGAAACCGGCTGCTGTCAATTGACATCCAGACTTCCAGGGAATGTTGGCAGTGCAGCGTTGCTGGCTGGATGTTGTCAAATTGGCAGCCCATACGAGAGGCATTGTTGAACTTTGCTCAGGTCAGAGTTCGCCTTCCTTCTCCAGAATCACAGACCCACCGCACAGACATCTGTAAAATACCCTGACACATGTCTGGAGCAGTTTGATTTTGTTTTTGTCAAAGTTCACATGAAGACAAGCGTATCCTTATGAATTATTCTTTTCATTTCTCAACACCGGAGTAGAACTGGAGTCAGCATTGAGCGTGATCAGGTCTCTGATCGCTTGAAGCCTTTCAAACATCTTTCAGCTCCTAAAGTCACAGTGCACTTCGTTATTCGAAATCGACTGGGGAAGTTTCCCGTCACGAAACACAACAGAATGGATTTTGTGTTTCAGGGATAAATTGTTCCTTGTGCTAAAGGAAGTGCTACAGAAAAGTAACCACTTCTTCAGCAGCACTCAGCAACTGAAACGAACTTGAATTTGTACACAATGCGCACATTGTGTACACAATGTGGTATTGTGTACACAATGTGCGCATTGTGTACACAATGTGCGCATTGTGTACACAATGTGCGCATTATGTACACAATGCGCACATTGTGTACATAATGCGCGCATTGTGTACACAATGTGGTATTGTGTACACAGGCCTGAGTTTGTACACATTTATTTAAAGTGTATTGAGAATTTAAAGATAGTTATTAATTTAAATTATTCTTTCCACTTTTTGTAATGGATCAATATTACTAGCATTAAAAGCAAAAATGATAATGTAAAAAAAAAAAAAAAGTCTGCTGAGGGAAAAAAGTTATTTTATGCTCCATCCTCTTTTCTCTGAAACTATAACAGCTGCTGTGATACTTGCACTTCTGATGGACTCTCCCTTAGCTTTATTTCTGATACCAAATTATTAAAGTAGTTTGTAATTGCTGATAAAAACTAAATTAGATTTAGGTATGCTATGTTAAAGAGAAACTTCAGAAAATCCTGTGAGTAGAAATGAGTTGATCAATTTCATAGCAGTCTTTAGTATGCTTAGTATTTCAATTTTCAAAAGTATGACATTAAGCTGATCATATGTTAAAAGACTGACATCAGATGCTAAATATTCAAGAATAAGTGATAATATTCATGGGTGAAATTAGGCCCAATAAGAAAACAGTACGGGATTAAAAAGACTTATTTCCATCATTATTACGTTAGAATATAAAAAAATATGTCTTGACATGGACTTGGGGAACTTTGCACATATTTTCCCTCCAAAATCTTTTCTTGAACAACACAGATGTGGCATTGTCTAAACTGGATGAGGATGAGGTGGGACTTGTCTTGAATGAGTGAACATGTAGGTTATGTAAACCCCACCTGGAAAACAAAGAAAAGGATTTTACGTTATGGTACTGTGGAGCCAGTGTGTCGAACACACACATTGACTCCACAAGTCCCTGATTGACCAGGATTTTGCAAAACCATCTGGAAACAAATTAAAGCGCTCAGTGAAAGACATGAAGGCCCTGATCTGGTGCCAGATTTACTGATCCCGGAGCGTGTCTGGACATTGTTCTCGGAGAGATGAAACCTATGCCTGACATTGCCTCATAAGAGTACTTGTGGGGGTTTTGTTCATCAAAAATGGCAAAATTTCTATCTTTTCATGTACTTTCCGCCTGTATTAGTCCCACAAATGTGTCATGCCAACCTCAGTTAAATACTGATTACTAAATATAATAAATATGTGCCAATATTTAGTGCCACAAAAAGCACATTGACACATCCAGCTTGGAAAACACCATGCCTTTTTTTCTGTGACCATGTTTAAAATGTTAAAATGATGTTGTATATTCAGACAAATGCACACAAATATGTCATTTTATCTTCACAAACACTTTGCAGTGACTTCTCATCATTTTTCATTTCTGTATTCTAACCCTACCATTACCAGTATTTGAACAACCCTAAATCTAACCCAATCTTCACCAACACCTTAGTCTTAAACCTAACCCCTCACTCAAAAACAGCATGCAAAAATTCAGCAAGTGACAAAACTGCATCCTCCTCACCGCCATATAACAGTGAAACATGGTGGTGGCAGAATTATGGTGTAAGAAGGGCTTTCATGATCCAGGACAGGGCAGTTGATCTGAGTTGATGAGAAGAGTGGAGTTAAACAGAGGACAATACTGGAAGAAAACCTACGAAATGGTGCAAAAGACCAGCCAGCTGAGGGAGAGGTTCACCTTTGACCAGAGCCACGACTTTAATTGTCCAGCCAGTGATACAAAAGAATAGTTTAGATATAAACTTATCAGTGAACTAAACTGATCCAGTTCAGGACAAAACGTAGACCCAATACAGAATATTTTGTGGGACTTGGAATGGAATTGGAACATATCAGTCTTACTGGACTTAAGCTATTTTGCCAAGAAAGACTAACAGAAGTTGGCAGACATACAGTGGGTACCTCCCTATTTACGGTTCTCGGATTCTCCTATCTGCAGACGTTTCAGTGGAACACAACTTCAGATTATTTGCAAGAAATTTATCAACATTCTCCTAGTAGATGTGAAATATGCAAAAGGAAAAGTTAGGGAAGCTGAAATACCTAGCCACAATGCTACTTCACACGCAATTGGCTGGCATTCCAAAAGTAACCAATCAATCATGAGCACCATTTAGTTTTGCTTTGGTGCCAATCAGACACCAAAACTTTGGTGTCTGATTAACCTCAAGACGGGGAAAAAAAAGGGAAAACTGTAAATATTAGCTTTTGCGGTCGTCCAAGGATGGTTTACATTGTGCACTGTGCAAAGCTAACCCACACTTCACTGTGGGTTAGGTTAAGGTAGTTAAGGTAGATAGGTTAAGGTAGTTTTGGTGTTTAAGCTATTAAAATAGGCGATTATAAGTGTTCATTTATTTTTGTTTGTTTTGTATTTATGAGAGTATCTCAAGTATTCCCAAATTTTAGCTGAATATCAGAGATCTACTGTACCCCCAAACTTACAGCCAGAAGGTCCTACAAAATAATTGATCATCTCAAAATTAAAGTTAAATTAGGCTTAGCAACAAGTAGTACAGGATTGAATCTATAATCAGTGTCAGTGCAGTGATGAAGATGCAATAGACAGCCTGCATTTGATAAGAAAAGGCTTATTCCACAGAAGGCAGCGGTAGATCTACTCGAGTGTTTTGTACAGCTGAGTGTTTTAAAGGATTTCTCAAACATCTGCGAAAGAATAAGGGCAACACATCAGTTATATTTTTGATGAAGGAATGACATTATAACATGATGTAAAGCTCAAAAAAAAATTTTTTACGTAGCACTGCCCCTTTAAAGGAGCAATCCTGAGTCACACTCAGGATCATATGTCATATTGGATCAATCCTGATCTTGTTATAAATCAGGGACAGTTTGCAAAGTCTTGACATGCTGTCTGTTAGAGGAATGCACTCCAATAATTACTGCAGTAATTGTTTCCACACCTTTTCAAATCACTCTTCCCCAAAAGCGATAAGTCAAAAGGATTCAGAACTGAACAGCTTCTCTGCTCTGAAGTCTGAATGTTTTTGAAGCTCGGTTCAGCTGCAGTCAGTTAGGATTTCACACCGAGTCAATCTGCGAAGCTTTAACCGTGTAAATCACAAGAGTGTGTGAACTGAACATAGCCACATTACCCATCATTAACACCTTTGACACTTTTCTCCTTCTGTCAGAAGGATAATTAAATCTAAACTTGTTTTTTTTCCAAACTTGTCGAGGCTGTGTAGGATTTGAGGACAGCAGGTGGCTGCATGAACAGCGCGTTTCGTTTGATTCATTCAGAAATTCAACATTAACAGCTTAAAATCTCTTATTTAATCAAGCATAAATTACAATTTATTTTCTAATGGAATCAATATTACACTTAATTTTCAAAATAAAATAAAGAGTTCTTAGCAGTTTCTTGCATGCTGAGTTAATCAAATGCAAAGAGATTAAAATGTAACTGTTAGTAAATGAAAGATATACGCTGCTCAATATTCAAAGATGATTGTTGAATGCTCATATGTTAAATTAGTCCTAATAACAATCTTTCTTTGAGATCCTGGGCAACGAGTGCAGCTGATCTCTATCAGACCTGTCAGTAGCTGCATTTCCACTAACCATGAAATTGTGTAATTAAAAATTACGAAAATACATTTGCTTAAAGAAAGCACTCCAGCTAAAAATTAGACACACACGCACGCACGCACGCACACACACACACACACACACACACACACACACACACACATTTTTTGATAAAAACTTTTTTGCGCGACGATGAGGTGGTTTTTCAGCCATATTGAAATGGATGTATTTCACAAAACTGCAATGGAAACACTCACACGAGTCACATTATCACCAGTCAGACGTTACTACTGGTCGAAAACATCGAAGAAGAGAACAGAAAGTAGCTGGAGGATGGTGGTTTGTATTTTTTGCTTCTGACAATGAACAGCTGGCTCCACCACAGCTCTAACTGTATCACAGATCATTAAAGGTTGTGGGTCATTTTAATCTTCTGTAAAATCATTGACTATAATTTCTACTAATTTCAACTCCTACTCTCTTCCTGCTCCCAGTTCCTGAGAGGATAAAAATCCTCATCATCACGTTTCTCATACTCTGTAAATTAACCCACGTGCTTTTTATCTCGTCTCCTGGGTGTGATTCTGAATGTGGGTCAGGAAATTAAATCCAAATGTGACAGAATTATCCAGCCAAAAATCTCTTCCTTCCTGGATTCATGACATCCCTACAGAGATACATTTTATACAATGGACCACATAATTTCTATGACTATTAGAATAGATTATAGAACTACAGGCTGTAATTACACTGAAAGGCAAAAGCCTTCAGTCTCAACCATATCACCCAGTTGCCAGTCCAGTTCCTGTCAATCATTCCTCTGAAGATCATATGCAGGTCAAACGGCTTTGACCCCTGAACAGCAGTAACGAATCAAATTAAGAGCCTATCTATACTGTGGACAAGTAGGACACTATCTGCATCATACCCAAAGCAGATAAAAAGTAGAGCCCCAGTAGGTAAACTGGTGGATAAAGCAAAAGAAAAAACAGACTTCCTGTTTGACGCTGCTATGCTCACTCTTTTTGAAGAAACACTTTCAAACCTTTGTCCTGCTAAGACTCTGGGTTAGCAGGATACAGTTAACAATCTTATTACACAGCTCCAAATCACCACAATACCACTTTCTGTGTCCCCTAGTGGCACTTTACCAGCATTACCCACGGAACTGAACCAGTTGAACTTTAACCATCATGACACAAAATCCTTCGTGTTCCCTTCACTACAGCCTCCCATTGTGTTTTAAAATCCTTGATTCACCTCACACAAGCCGCACATTGAATGGAGAAACAGTCGGTTGGAGGCATGGAGTAAAAATTGTCTGTCTTCCTGTCTTCAGTCAGGATTTCCACCTCCTGATGGTTTCTTTTCTGGAGGAGGAGGTCACCACTGCTATCCAACATGCCCCCTGAATACCACGACCTGCACCAAGTATCCAGTAAGTTCAAAGCTCTTTCTACCCCGCCGAAGATCAATGGCCATATTGATCTTCCCAGTGTCCCAGTTCCCAGTGTCTTCCCAGACACATGCACACACTCCGCCCTGCACACACTCCTGTGGATGTAACCATATAAGATTCAGCCTCCTTTCATGCAACACACCAAATGATGCGTGGAGATTATTTAGGAAGATTTGTTTTCTGCCTCTTTTCATCTTACCACCCAGTGTGAGACCCCAGTGTGATTTCCACCAATGACTTCCCACTAATCAGTATGACCATCTCCGTCTCTCTGGACACTTTTCCTTTGATGTGGTTGAAAAGAAAAAGATCATTTATGCCGTTGTTAAGCTTGACTTTAACAGCAGTATTGGAGCTTGACATTTCTGACTTAAACAGCTGAAGGCTGTCAGGAAGCAATCATGGCTGTAATTTGGTTGACAATATCTTGCAGGAAGAGGTTAGCGCTCACCTCAGAGAACTGGGAGTCTCAGTAGGGTGTGGAAACGGTCTAATTATATCAGGGACCATGCAATTCACAACATGGCAATTCCAGCTAATTTCAGATGTAAAAATTGGACTTTGTCTGCAACAGGCAGAATAGAATACATTGTTATTCCATCTCATTTCATCATCCACCACAGTACCCATTTCACTGACCCACAAACCATGTGTGGCTTTGTGTAAACACAATGCAGCATGGGGGTAACTGTCTGAGGAACTGCTGTGGTCTTCTCCAAGGGACAGACTCTACCATTAACAGCCAGTGGACGACTGTTTTTATGAATCCTTTGTAAAACATAAATGGCAAGCACAAGAGATTTTCATTGCGCTTGCAATGAAAATCTCAAAACAAAAACAACCTTCGGATTTCTCAGCTTCCAGCAAATGCTAATTGCTGAGTTAAGTTAATTTCAGCATCATAATAGACACAGATGAACTTGTGAACTAGTTCAGCGGAATTTACGCTAATTAGTGAACTGACTGCTGTAAGAGGAGAGAGGTGTTTGTTTTTGGATAAATTGACTATCTTCTATCTGAAACATTCAGTCAAGTTCTTCCTCAGACGTGAGGGAGCTGCAGTTAGGGCCGTGTTCAGTGGTGATCTCTCTTTCTGTAGGTGTAGAAGCAGACTTTAGGCTGTTTTGTTTTATTATCTACGTCCTTCTTTCTCTTTTAGCTTCTCACCCCATCTCTCTGTCTTTCTAGCTTTTATTTCCCATCATCTTTTGCATCCTTATTCATGCATTTGAAATAAGCTCATAGTGAAAGCCATAACACTCCACTTGTGAAAGTGAATCTGTTGAGCTACTCCTTGGCACTCACATAGCAATTCTGAGAGCAAAACTGCTGGACAGAACACGATAAAAAGAAATGTCTGGAAATAACTAAATCTGTAAAACAAAGAAAAAAAAGAAGAAAAAAAGCTTTTGAAAGACACAATTTGTCACAGCACAGAAAAAAGACCCTCCAGTCAAATGAAGCCACTGCAACATCTCCAAATTCTTCTCGACTCGCCTGCAGCTTTATTGTCCAGCTTAAGTGAAAGGCTCTCAGATCATAAGTTGGATATAAAACATCCCCAGTGACATATCCATGTCATACCATAATCAGAAGAAAAAAAAATCTTCCAGATTTTAATGTTTCATGCTTGGTAATCGCTTGCAAAGTTCGTAGAGTCAAGTTTGTCGTGTGGAAGGAGATTTCTTTTTTCTTTAAGCCCCTCACTCACATAAGCCACTTCTCTGTAGTCTCTTTGAATGTTTAATTGACCATCTTGCTGTGTCCCTCTCTGTCCAGCCATCACAGTGATGCCTCGTTGTTAGATCTTGTGCAGCCTAACATTAGTACCACGCTGAAAGGACAGAGGTCTTTTCAGCTTTTGCCTTTGCCATAATTTGGTCCTGCTGGTGTAAATGTACAGCAATATGCCAGATTTATGAGCAGATCTTAAGTCTTCAGGACTGACAGCCTAGATTTTTAGATCAACTACTGAATGGCTTTTAAAAGCACCAAGTCCCTACTTGATTTGTTTGCCTCCTTGTCCCATTTTTTTTCTTTTTGCATTCTAAGGCCCAGCTTAGTAACAAAAACAAATGCAATTTTGAACAGGAGGGTATAAGTATTTTATAAAATAACTGCTTTGTGTTAATTAAGAATCTCTAGAAACCAAAGGTCTGAGGACAAAATTAAGTCAGCCATGTGGATCTTGTTCTGTGACATAACAAGAACAATTTGGGTCCTCATGGATCACTGCCTTGCATAATTTAGCTGTATCTGTTCCAGAAAGTCCGATCCTAATGACTCTATGATCTCCTGCATGCCATCAAAATGCTGCAGGAGCCAGTTCATTGCATCTTAAGACGGGCTGTGTGGCAGAAGGGAATCGCCTAAAACATGCTCAATTCCCGAGGCCTGGAATTGAGAAACAAAAGCAAAAAGTACAAGATGTGGTTTTCTGAAGATGCTGTGTCTTCTTTTGGATCCTGTTTCTGATTGTTTGGAACATCTGTAAAGTTATTTGTTTGAAAAGTAAAAGGATATCTGCAACAAGTCCCACGTTGCAGTGAAGAATGCTGATCCATTCCATGGGTTGGTTGTTGTGTAACAGTAATTTCTGGTTTGGCTGTGAACAAATAAATGACTGCTTGGGACAGAAAGGAAAGTGCAGATTAGGGGATGAGCAGATTCTTCAAAGGTTTTGGATTGTTTGTCACAGTGCAGTGTGAAAGAGAAGCGGGCCAGCTGAGAATGGAACAGAGAATCTACCAGACTGAAAACACACTGACTCGTGTGTATCCCTGGTATTCACAGTGTTCTCCTGATGCCATTTTCCCAGCTCAGTTCCCCTCACAGATTCAACCTGCTAATAATCACCTACATTTATTATGCAATCACACACCTGTTTATGTTCTTTGCTTTTTACGTTATTTCTTAAAGTCCTTTTACTTCTCTCTGCTTTTGCCTCACTGCCAGTGTAACATTCTGCACCATTTGGCTAAAATAACCAATAATTAAATACATGGATTTGAAAGGCTTCCAGTCTCTATGCACCCTGTTATGTCAGATTTATGTGCGTTACCTTGTCTCACCTGGATTCAGTGTTAGCACATCTTCACAGCTGTTTGCTGGAGCCTGCTCTTTTCATAATTGCACCGCTGTGTTTTGACTTGCATGAGCAGATTCCAAAAGCCTCGTGCTACACTGTATATATCCAACAAACGACTACTTGTCGACACAAAGTTAAAGCTCGACTTGCAGCAGCAGCTGCTGCTGCTGCACAGCAAACAGAAACGAGGAGAAACATGGTGGGACAAGAGAACGAGGAGAACATTAACATTTGATTCTGGTTTTAAGATGTGTTGGAAACAACACAGTGTGTCACACTGACAGTCTAATCAATGTTTGGAATAATCTCTGTCATATACAGTATTATCCTGCTGGTCGCGACTTGTCTCTCTCTGGGTTTGTTTTACTGGCCTGAGGCGGTCTTGGAAGCTTTAGGTACGTGTTACACAGGAGGAGATCGTGTAAAAAGGAGGAGAGGTAGAATTATCGTTAACATAGCTTTTAACACCCTCTTTGTTAAACTCAGAATCGCAACTGCCATCTGTCAGTATCCTCTGTTGGACGAAATCCAAGGTTCAACTACCTGAAAAGTTAAAATCCTTTCACATGACACCCATGTTGTTTCCATCTTCTCCACTGAAGTCATGACTCTTTTGGATAAACACCAGTAAACAGAGCTAAAGAGCAAACGAAAAGGACAAAACAAAAAGCAAAGGAAAACAGATATGCCAGATGTTATGAATCCTGTAAGTTGTTAGATTGCACTCCCCATAGTTTACTGACAGGACTGAAATCTGAAGGAATTGGAGACAGACTTATTTTTATCAGTTTGTCCTTTTTGGCAGAGTGACATATTCTGATGAAAGAGGCCAAAAGAATATGGCATTGTTTCAATTACAACATCAAAATGCTTTGGTTATTTCAAAAGTAACTTCTATATGAATGGCTGGAGTGAAGGCGCTCAAAGCGAAGGTGTTTTGAGCGTTTTGAGTGTTTTGTGACATGTTGGGATAGGAGACGTTTTAAAGTAATAAATATGTCCACAGCTTCATTGTTATATTTATAAAAAAAAACTTATAACATTATACATAAATTATATTGGATTAGCATAAATGAAGACAGCTGGTAGAATAAAACTGTTTTCTGTGGCTTTGGATCGTTCTTCAAATGAGTTTTTTGTTGTCATTTAACTGACCTGCATCAGGACATTAGACATTATAAAAGGAACATTTAAAGTATTACTACCCTGGGAAAACTCTTCAGTCTTTCTAGGAATGCCTTCTTTCATCGTCACTGATGTGTGAAACTGGCAGAAGCTCAGATCACAGAAATGGATTCTTCCGAGGCTGATAGAGAAAGCAGCTGAAACTGGAAAAAACTCTTTGGACTTTTGTTATTTCTTCAAACTATGTTTGATGAAACTGTTCCTTTATCAAATCCCTTGGAATCCTCTACTGAGCCTCAAAATGGCATCGCTTGGGGCACGGTCTTAAAGGGGCAGTGTTATGTTGTTATGTAACAGAGACTGTTTGGAGCTTCACGTCATGCTATGATGTTATTCCCTTGGCAAAAACAGACCTGGAGTGCTGCTTTGATTCTTTCATGCATGTTTGAGAAATCCTTTAATCTCCATGGCAACCATTCAGCTGTGCAAGACGCATTGGTGGACCTAGCCCTGTCTTCGGGGACGAATCTGACGAAGCTGCAGTTTCTGAGCTTCCACCTCACAGAGCAGCCCGCCCTACTTAGCCCCCCTACTCAGCTCCTTCAGACTAACCATTAGGAATTAGCAAACACCTGGTGGAGCTGCTGAGATCCACCAGATTATAGGAGCTACTTCTCAGAGCAACGCTGGTAAAAATGGTGTGATGACTTCCTGAGGGTGGAGTTTTAGAAAGAGCAGGAATTTTTAAAGATACAGAGGCCCAATTTTAAGACATTAAAACACAAAGTCACATTTTTTTTCAGTCATGTGTTATACAGCATTTTTATAATAATTAAAGGTAACATAGTTACTTGATTGTTCTGCAAAATGCCACTGTGTGCCTGGAAAAAATATACAATAATGTCTGTTTAAAAATCTGAAATGTTGTAATCCCAAACAGGCTTGAGTTTTAACCAAGTCCATTTTTACATTTAATTTTAAATGGCTTAAACTTGTATAGCGCTTTACAAAGTTCAGAGCGCCCCAAAGCACTTCACACTACAATCATCCATTCACACACACCCACACACACACACACACACACACACACTGGTGGTGGTTAGCTTCTGTATAGTAGCCACAGCTGCCCTGGGGTATACCACGGCACCACCAGCCTCCTTGAGTGGCAAAGAAGCTGGTGGGTGGCAAGGAGGGTGAAGAGTCTTGCCCAAAGACACAAAGACTGACAACCCACCTTCCGCCGTCACAACCAAATGTTGGATTACGTCTGAAATCTAACCCAAATGTTGGAGTTCCAATGAAACCCTTTGCGCACAGACATTAAACAATGTGCAACAGCTAGCTGGTGACAACAGGCGACAACATCCCCAGTTGTGATGCTGTCGTGGTCAGCATCACAACTGGTGGGATACACAACTGAACTTTTTTGATTTATTTATTTTTATAATTTTCATCTTTGCTGCCTAAGGGAGCGAAAGCGATTAAATCTTTTCCCTAATCAGTCAAATGATCTTCCTGTAGGGCAGCTGTCCCGGATCACAGACAAGACAAACGATGGAATGCATTCATGAAGTATTTATGAACATAACTGAGCAGAAAATGGAGACACAATCACTTTTTAGATTTAATTTGTGCTTATGTCAAAAAGAGTAACACATTTCAAATGTTCAATATGTTAAAAGTTAGTGTTTTAAAACTTTGACCTTGATTTTTCATAAACCCTGCAAATCTTTGCCATGCTAAAAATTTACTTCTGAACCCATCATGGAAAAGTTGATTCAAAACACATTAACTCCAAGTACCTATAAAAGAACTTCAATTAAAAGCTAATATTGAAAAATAGCTTAAACCTTAAATATATCTTTCTTGAGCCATGGAAATTGTCTGGCACAACTCCCAGAACCTTGGCGAGTTTCCCTGTCAGAGAAACATGAAAAATGGTTGTAAAGACGGATGGAGGCAAACAGCTGGAAGGTTTTCACTCTGCATTCAGAAGGAACAGACGAAACGTTCTGAGCTGTGGATGTGCAGAGCAGCTGGAGGCGCAACCCAAGAGGCATGAGACGCCTTTCTGCAAAAGTAGAATGTTAGTTAGATTCGTTCTGTGATTTAAACAGGAGTTTTTAACAGATTTTGTTTTGAAATTACATCTGATTGATTTTGATTCTCTGGTGTTTTCATTTATGAAACTGAAGATGTTATGAGTCATTTTGCTGCAGTGTAGCTGGAAAGGTTTCACTGCGGCTGACTTTTCTCAGTTTGTTATGTTGACTCCTTATTCCAAAGAAGATTGCAAAATTTCTGGCACGGAATTCAACACAGAATAAATAGTCATCAGAAATAATCAGCAGAAATCACGTTAATTCCCTGCCTTTGCCAGACGCATCCTTCCAATGTTTCTAGAAGCCGACTCAGCTCCTTCAGACTAGCCAGGAGTAATTAGCAAACAACTGGTGGAGCTGCTCATCTGTTCAGCTCATTATAGGAGCTAATTCTCAGTGAAACGTCCTAAGAACATTCTTAAAGAGTTAATAGAGGAGCCATGTTGTGATGAATTCCTGAAGGCGGAGTTTCAGAAGGAGCAGGAGTTTCTTAAAGAGACAGAGGCCCAATTTCAAGGTGTCACTTTATGAAGTCAAATTTCCTTTAAGTCATGTTTGATATTTTTTAGCATTTTCCTAATGACTGAAGGTAGCATAGTTATGTAATTGTGCTATAAAATGCCACTATGTGCCTGGAAAATACATGAAACTGGCAATAAAAAATATGTTTTTTTTTTCACAATTTAGAGTGATTTTCTTTTAAAGGCTTTAACCAATTAAAATACGTTTTGTTACTTTAATAGGAGATTTGTTTGAAGTACGAGCAGACTGACTGAAGAGCTCAGTCACAGAGAAAATTAAACTCACATCTCCAGCTTCTACTGTGCTGAGTGGAGACGGTGAAAACTTATTCAGACAGCTTGGCAGAAGCATCAAAACTTTTCCCGCAAACCAATAATTCCTAGTGCAGAATTTTGAGAATTTTTAAAATTTATTTTGGAATAAGAAAGAAACATAAAAAGGTGTAAAAACTGAAGCACTATGAATGTCTTCCCATGGCTCCCGACATCAATGCATTCCCAATCTGCATGCAGCCTCATGTTAAAACATCAGATCTGAAAACATGTGCTTCTGTTGTAAAAAAGAAAAAGAAAAAGAAGAAAAGCAATAAGACACATCATCAGGTGTCCAAACCCAGATGCTGAACAGACAGAAGACGACACGTGGTTTGTTTGTTGAATTCCTGTATTTTATAGATTCTTTATGCTTGTAAAACCATTCCATGTTTCTACAAAGGTGATACAAAAACCAAACCGAGGCTTGATCACACAAATACTGCTGCACTGGAAGCTTAGCTACTCTGCTTTCTAACATAACCATTTCGAAACAACAAAACATCTTTAAAACGTTGCACTGAAATTATAATCTGAAGGATTAAAGTTGTTTTAATGTACATCTGTACAGCTGACAGACTATACGAGTCTTTCTGCCACAGCTGAGCCGTTACTCAGTAGCTTCACCTTTTTTGCAAACCAGCTTGAGGCGCATACTGAGCAAAACCTTCCGCTTGAAACCAAGAGTCGGCGTTTCAGAGTTTCACGTTCAGCAATAAAAACTGTTTAAATCTCTGATACAAATAAGAGCTGCACAAACAGGCGGCCTCTGTGTAGCATCCATAAACCCCTATGTATTTTGTGTTGGGATTTTATTTGATAAACTGACACAAGTTTCACAAGAATTTCTTTCTTTCTTCCTTTCTTTTAATATTTAAAAATAAGAACCTGAAAAGTTTGGTGTGTGTTTAATACAAACTGGTGAAACCAATTACCTTCAAAAGTCATGAGATTGTAAAATATAATCTCAGCTTTACGAAGCTGGTAAAGACTGACCTGAAGAGACAGAAAGCTGAGATTCTATTGAAGGTTGGTGCTACGAAAACAATGATTCAAAAAGTTAATTTTTGCATTTTTCATTTGTAAAAAACAAACAAAAAAGAAAAAACATTTCTATTTTTTTTCACTTTACAGGTATGAATCCCTTTAGGTTGATTTATCACATTGAGTCCCAGAAAAAAGAAGAAACCGTGTGGTTGTAGCTTTCAATAATAGTGCTAATAGTGCAATGTCTGATAACTGACCAAAACATAATTAGCAAACTGTCACCGGTCGTCCAAACAAAAGATAATTCAGTAAGTCTCTGTTATTGGTCCCACTGTTAAAAATAGCTGCATATCTCAAACAAGCAAAAGTCTGTATTTTAATATGCGGAAAGCAATAAATAAGGTCACAAATATATACACATAAGCTTTCTTTTTTCCCCTTTCTTTCTTTTTTTTACGTTTGACCACATCACAACCAACCATATTAACATTTCCACACTCTATGTCCCCCATGACAAAGCAAGCAGAACGGTTGCGAAGAAACTCTGAGTTGACATACTTTTCACAAAATATATACTTCTTATTTGGTCAGCAACATTTTCAATGTTAAAACAAAAAACAAACAAAAAAAAAACAATAATGGCAATGGCAATCCAATATACCAGTATATAGCTTTTTAATGGATAATTAAACACTTCATGTATTAACTTTAAAATGAAAATCTCTTTTTTAATAGCATAACCTTAAATACTCTATACACATTTACAAACTTCTTTCGCAATGTTTTAAGCTCACCAGGTGCTGTATATGACATCCACACCCTACACCAGTAGTAAACACACTCAGAGAAGTCGGCTAGAAAAGCATTAGTTCTTTCTAGGGGTGTAATGATACATCCAGCGTATGACATGGAGATTTGTGTGACCCCCCCCACCCTCCTTTTTATTTTTCACACACGCAAAAAACCTCAGCTTCATAAATGTGAGCGTTTTTGGTAAATGTAAGATATTTAAGTTCAAACCTGATCAATCTGGGTGCTTCACATTTTAGGACAATGTTTAAATGAAGCCCAAAAGCAATAAAAAGTTACCACTGTGGTTTAGTACCGATAGGACGCATCCACGCAGCCAGCTAACTCCTATCAACTGGCTAGTAAGCCGGGCTCACTTACTCAGTGGGCTTGCAAATATTTTGTACCTCGTCTCTCACTTTGTTTTTCTTTATCCAAATTGTTGCTGCCAAATTTAATGCGATGGAGGGCACTTCAACGCTTTTGTGGCTGAATGTCACCATCAACACAACAGGGAAGTATTTCAATAACTACTTCCTTCTGAACTTAAAGGTAGGAGTCGAAAACACAAGACAATGTGTCAGGTCCAAGTTCCTACCTTCATAAGTGGGAGCTGTAAGAATGGCTTACATTTTTCTCATCAGATGAAATCACATTTTGACAATGGACAGTAGCTCAGAGGACAGATTTCACATTTCCAGAAACACCATGGCACAACGATGCTGTGGAATCTCATAACACCCCGAGCTTTTCCTCAGTCTGCAGCTTTTCAAGTGAAACTTAGATATTCTAAATTTCCCCTTTAGAATTTTGACGGTACCTACCAAAAATATTTATACCCCTTGAAATGTTTTACATGTCAGGTTTCAATCAAACATCAATGTAGAATGTTTTATGTAGAACACTAACGCGCAGAAGTTAGCCTAATCATTAAATTCCTATACAGTTCTGCTTGATTCTCATCTCTCTTCAGTGATATGTCTGGGATGTCTCCATTGGAGTTTGATTTCTCAGGTTCAGTTCATCCAATCAGTTAACAGAAGTTGAGTTGCGAACAATGATGTTGCGGTTTTGTTATGTTTTAGAATTGTATCTGCATGTGGCAGTGGAGGAAGTCAACAAAATCGTTCAGTCTGTGTTGGCCACGCTTCCAAATATTGAGCAATTAAAGTCGAAGCAAGAGGAATGTTTAAGACATTTTATTCCTGGTGTCGTTTGGCTTTCACTTCTCTCTTGGCAGTAGGGGGAAAGTTGTTTACAGCGCCCGCAATCTCCGGTAAGCTTTATGGCGTAGCTTCCTTCACGATCCAGCAGGTGCATTACAAATATCCCATCCATACTGAGTAAAATCAGATCCATTCAATTAAAGCATGGAACAACAACACACTGCTTTTCACCAGGCTACACTGTAGAGAATAACGCCGCAGGTTGACACAAGCTAGCAAACTTGTAGAAGATGGAGACCAAAATTCAGCTTTAAAATCCATGGCACATGGGGTTGGTATATCTGGTGGATATATACCATCTTATCGTGGGGATGTGTTTCAGGAACTGGGAGGCTTTTGATATTTGTTGAAAATGTTTGGGAGGTTGTAAAAGACTTAAGACGACAACGAAGGTTTACCTTCCAGTCGAGAATATTTGGCAGAACTTCAACACTAATGTTCAAGATTGAGTGGCGACCAGTTTTAAGGGTTTTCCATGTAGCACAACTGAATTCTTCTCTGTGCTGGTGTAAAAGATAAAATCCCACTAAAATACTTGACGGTTTGTAGTAGTCACACAACAACAACAACATTCCAACAGGTATGAATACTTTCACCAGGTACTCCACAGTGAATGCAGTACAGTTCAGTGCACCTGAGTTTCTACTAAAACATTAGATTCAGTTATTGGTTCTTCTTCCTGTAACCATTACAGTTCACATAACTGAGCATCATGAGAGGAACACAAACACACACACACACACACGCCTCAGCCCGGCTCCAGAGGAGCAGCAATCAGTCAAATGGAGTGATGTGACCTGTGCTGCTGGAGTTCAGCCTCCGATTGAAGACTCTGTGACCAACGCAGCTTCCTGCAACGTCTTCTCTCATGTCTTTTCTTTTTTGTTGTTGTTGTTGCTGTTGTTTGTTTTTAGTGGACAAAATGATTGCGAGGCTCGTGTCTTCATTCTGTTAGAAACATTTCATCCAGGAAAAGAGTTGCCTCCCACCAGAGAGCGAAGAGTTCGATGAAATGAGGTCCTGAGTTTGGTCCTCAATGCACACTTTCGTTCGAGTGACTTAAGCCTTCCGCTGGGCTTTTTTCTGCCGCCGTTACGTCTGGATTTAGGCAGATGCATTCGGCACTCTGCACAAGAAGATAAGAAAGACAGGAATTGTCAGTGTGTTAAAAGCAACAGGGTTATACCCTTTTCCTATAGTCTGACATGTAAAAACTTCAATAAGATGCAGCGAGGTTTGTTGATGAAATGTGTAAAAGTTCAGTTGAGATAAGCCTATATATATATAACACCAAAAAGTCTAAAAGAGAAAAAGTCTTCATTAAACCATGTTTTGAGTCATTTTAATTGAAATTTGTTTTGATGACGTTGTTTTTGTATATTAAGTATGATCACAGATACAAAGACGTGCTTTACTCCAACCCTGTTTAGACATGCCTGTTTGTTAGTTTAAGGTTTTGGAAATATATTGCTCTCATTGATATAATTTTATGCACCAATATATTATGCAATTTGAAAGAAAAACAAATACCAGTAAGAGATGTGGCAGCCAGCCATAATTTACTCCTGTGTGTGTCATGAAGTTTCAGCTCTCTATTCAATCCAATTTTTTATTGGATTATTTTTGTTTCAAATATAGCATCAGATGGTTCCCTCCTTAAAAGAAACTCCTTGTGGCTCTGCAAGTTCAGCTATACAAACTCAGATCGCTACATAAAACAGCTGTGTTAGAGGTTGGAAGGGGAATGCGTTTCATTGCGTTTCATTCTATGTATTGCCTTACATGCCAAATTGCTGGCCAAGACCAGACCAGTTTAACAGTGGTGGGACAGGCTTAATTTGGAGGATGGAGAGGGGATGAATCTACGTAACAATAATGATATTACTCAAGTAAAAGAAAAAGGTACAGTGCAGTAAAACTACTTATATAAGTACCTTTTTTCCAAAAAAGTTACTAAAGTGAATGTAACAAGTATTACCCACTTTTGAACACAGACAACAACATCAGTAGCCTACAGGCTACTCGTTAACAAGCTTAAGGAGCTATATTGGTATTAGCTAGTCATCTTTTAGCTAACATTACCTGCATCCAACAGTATTACTCAACACAGTCGGTAAGTCTGGGGGAAAAAAACTGTGCCAACTGTTAGATATTTTTTGGTATTATCATTATTACTTTAGTTCATATTCAGTCTAATGTTAATCAGTATTATTGTGATTTTTAGTTTAAAGTGTTCTCTTCCTTATGTGTGTATAAACTGAACTGGAGGTTACGACTGTCTGTTTATCTTCATGTGAGACAGTTAACTCTGTGTTTCCCAGATCTTAAATTCTTCTTGTGTTAGTTTGACCTAGAGCTGAACTGGGCTCAGACCGTAGATCAGTTATCACACCTGGAACTGAGTTGCTGGTTTGTTTAGGTTAAATGTTTTACGACCTCTGTTGTTTTCCTGACTGCCCCCTGTGACTGTTTTTCTTTGATAATAAAAGAAGGAGCTCGCGTGGAAGGAGTTCAGAATTCTCTGTGAACGGCCTGGAGAGGCCGTGGCGAAGAGTTCTCCTTTTGCAAAAGCTTGTCTATGAAATTCATATACGTTGTCTGTGGTCTTTTTATATAGGTTCAAGAAAAGTACCTATCATTTGGTGCCGAAATCCGGGATCTCTCAACCCCCCCGCTGTCAGGCAGAGGAAGACGCGCTGAATCCGTGCACGGCCAGAGTCAACAGGACCTGGAAAGAAAGACCCAGGAAGCAAAATTCTTCGCTGGGCCAGCGACACATGTCCGACTTTGTCTGCCAACGGCGGAGTGACGAGATCCGACTGGACAACCCGAAAACTACAGAAACGTAGGTGAATTTTTAAAATGGCTATTTTAGAGGTTTGAGTATCCTTGTTAAACAGCGTTTTGACTAAAACTCTGGGGTTTGAGTATCCTTGTTAAACAGCGTTTTAACTAAAACTCTGAGGTTTGAGAATCCTTGTTAAACAGCGATTTGACTAAAACTCTGAGGTTTAAGAATCCTTGTTAAACAGCGTTTTAACTAAAAATCTGTACTCAGGAGAGGAGAAGTGTTGCTAGAACCTTTCTCTTTTCGAGGAAACCCCATAAGGGTAAATCCTCATGTAGATAGGATGTTTGAATTTTGCTGTCTTGTCATTGCTGGTTTGTCTGCTGCTTTGTTGATGTGTGTGTGTACGTGAAAAAGTAGTGTGAGAGTGATTGGAGGTTTAAATACTGCTCAGTATTTTACCTCATATAACACAGTGGGGTTAAGCAGCAAACCTCTTGTGGATGCAAAGGCAAGATTCTCCCACTCAAAAGAGTTGAAGTGGAGAATACCACAACAAGGTATTTTTAATTGCTGGCCTACTGAAAAAATCTCCAGTTCATAGGACTCCCTAGGAGTCAACGAACCTGGACTAAATTTAAATAAATAAAAAGCTAAAATTGCAAGTAAGTTGAATAATGGGAAATGCAAATTCTTGTAATTCCTCACTTGTTGAGGGCCCCGATGGGGATGAGAAATACATGCTGTCCAGATTTCCTGGTAGCATTGTACACATGAAAAAATGGAAAAAGAAATATAAAATAGATGGAAAACTAAAAATTGATCAATGGCAAACAATTGTGGGAATTTTGGAGAGTAGTGTAGCAAGAAAAAAGGGGATAAAAAAGGCTAAAAAGGAGGATGAATTAAGGTGTGCTAAATTATGGTTAAAAGCAGCCATAGACAGGAAAGAGCAAATTAAAAAGGTAAAAGATAAAAAGCTTGTAGAATCAAATAACTTATTTGTAAGGCCAGAAGACAATGAAATGGTGTTAACCAGATGGAATGCTCCAGCAGGGCAGGAGGGGGGGCAGGTACGGCCGACTGCTCCTCCCCCGGCCGCTGCAGCAGCTCCGTCTGCTCCTGTCTTAGTACCAGAAGAAAATGAGCCCATATTTAGAACAGTTCAAACTCCTTCCCCAGGCAAGCAGGCAACCTTACCCTCAACTCCTCCAACTCTCACTCTAACACGATCCCCACCTGCCAAACTGACCACAGATCCAGAGTCAGTTTTCACACCTACCAAAATTTACCCTCCTCTCCCAGTCTCTCCACCATCATTATACAATGAAGAAAGTGCAGGTCCAAGTGGTCAGGGACATTCATATAATCTGAGAAAGTACAGAACTCCTCGAGTTATGTACAGTCCTGAAGGGACAGAACAATATCCAATGATCGAGGTCCCAAATCCTAATCCTAGAGATGGTCAGCCGCAACACATTTATGTTTTTAGACCCTGGACTTTAAAAGAGGCCAGAAAAGCTGTAGAAGGAATAACACCTGTAACAGAAGATCCCGATAAATGGATAGAAGACATGACTGGATTAATCCATTCATATAGACTAAATGGGGTAGAAGCAGGAGAAGCAGCTATGTCCTCATTAGGAAAAGATTGGGCAAAAGTGAGGGGAAATTATACAGGGAAAGCAATTAATAATAATATTTTAGCTCCAATTCCATACCCTCCAGGAGCTAACCCTGCTCTCTCTGATCCTTTTAAAGCACAATGGGACCCGTTGTGTGAGAGAGTTAGAACAAATTTTCGTAAAAAGGCAAATTATAGTCATCTGTCAGGAATTAAACAAAAAGTTGGAGAAGACGTGGACGATTTTCGTCTACGATTTGAGAAGGAGTTCAAAGTTCACAGTGGGATCACTTATGATGAAGGACTAGAAAGCGTATATCAACAACAACTAAAAAACGCTTTAATGTCTAGTTTCCACCCTGAAATTGAGGGCTGGATCAAAAAACACCTGGTTGAATATGATGCTGCCTCAGTCCCACAGCTGATGACATGGGCACGTCATGCAGAAAAAGTAGTTAAAAAACCGAAAACAGGATCAGATGTTTTTCATCTGGAGGATTTTGGAGAAGTAGATACCTCTGTCTTTTTCCGCGGCTCCTCAAGAGGCCGGGGGAGAAACAGAGGCAAAGGAGGTCACTTTAGGCAGCGACCCCTAAGTCGTAAACCAAAGGACAACGATGTCTGCTGGCATTGTGGCAAACCAAACCACTGGGCAAAAAACTGCCAATTAAAGAAAAAAGAAGACTGGAGGGGTGGCAGATGGGAGAAAGAACAAAAGTCTAACTCCTCAGCATGACTAGACTCTGCCACACCCAAACAAAAAATACCACTAGATCAAATGGATGAAATAGTGGACATATGTGCAGCCTGGGATATGTTAAATGCATTAAAAGAAAAACCTTACATCACACTGATTGTTTGTGGGGAAGAAGTTGAATTTTTATGTGACACCGGTGCATGCAAAACAGTTCTAAAAACTAAAATAGAAGGTGTAAACCCCACAAACGAGTCCATTTGGGTGAAGTCTGCCGATGGACAAACACATAGAGAAAATATGTCAAAAAATACATCTTTTAAAGATCCTGAAACAGGAATTAAAGCAAAAGCTTCTGTTGTAATGTCATTTAAGTGTCCAATAAATCTGTTAGGTAGAGACCTAATGACAAAACTAGGGATAGCAGTAGTCCCTGTACAAGATGGCATGAGGGCTGTCAGACTAAAACACTCTGATCTGTACACAGTTCATAAGGATGAAAAAATCTATTGTTCTTATGATCTAAAGCCAGCTGACAATCCTTTTGTCCCAGAAAAGCTTCTTAGGGAGGCTCGAGGACAACTGGACATACCTGAAACAGAAATGAACTACAATCAGTTGCATGTAACAATGAACATCCTAAATGATCCACAGGATGATTATGTGCAGAAGTTTTTAGAAACAAATCCTGTGACACTTGCTGTGACTGAAATGTTCACAGACCGAAGGTCATATGCAGCTGTGACTGTGCTCTTTCCGACTAGTCAAAAAGAGCTGTATAAGTTACCTGCAAACCCACACATCTCGCTTTTTAAGCCGCATAATATTACATGGGCAGATGTAGGTAACAGAACTAAAATGGTTTCTGAAGCCACTGATTTTAAAGAAGGTGAAGATGGTTGGAGCTACAGCCCTAGCTGTGATGTTTGGAAACAATCACTTTGTGAAGTTGTTACAGGCACAGCTCAAGTTCATGCATTTGAGTGACACATGAACATATTTCTTACAGAAAAAGAGGAAGCTGAATTAGCTGAGCTTCCAGATAACTTGTGGACAAAAGGTCCCTCTGATGTTGGCTTACTTGGTTCAATTCCCCCAGTGTAAATTAAAGCAAAATCTAGCTGGAGGCCCAGGGTAAAACAGTATCCTTTAAAACCAGAAGCACTGGACGGGATTGAACCAGTAATCAAGGGTTTGTTAAAGGGAGGAATCATCAAAAAATGTTCAGATTCTCCTTGTAACACACCTATTTTTCCTGTTCAAAAGGCAAACAAAAAAGACTGGCGCATGATTCAGGATTTACGTTCAGTCAATGAAGCAGTTCAAACAAGAGCACCAAATGTGCCAGACCCACACACGTTGTTAAACTCACTAAAACCAAGCAATAAATTCTTCACAGTAATTGACCTCAGCAATGCTTTCTTCTCTGTACCCATTCATCCAGATTCACAGTTCTGGTTCGCATTTACCTACAGAGGTCTGGGGTATACTTATACCAGATTACCCCAAGGTTTTGCGGACAGCCCAAGCTTATTTTGCGAGGCAATTATGGCCTGTTTATCTGATTTCCAAATATCAGAAAAAAGTCAACTCTTGATTTATGTTGATGACCTGTTAATAGCATCTGAAAGCGAGGAAGCATGCAGAGCAGACTCACTCGCTTTGCTGCACCACCTCAGTAAGACAGGGAACAAAGTAAACAAAGATAAGCTGCAGTGGGTGAGACAAGAAGTAAATTATTTGGGACATACACTTTCTGCTGAGGGAAAGCAGATACAAAAAGCGAGAAAAGAGACAATTTCTGAAGCACCTAAACCAGAAACTAAAAAGCAAATGATGTCTTTTCTCGGACTTTGCAATTACTGCAGAACCTGGATTCCACACTATGCTGAAAAAACTCAGGCTTTACAGGATTTGATTCATGGCACCCCAATGGCCATGACTGACAAAATAATTTGGAATCCAGAAGCTGAAAAAAGTTTTACTGAATTAAAACAAGCACTAATGCAGGCAACAACTTTGATTCTTCCAAACTATAAAAAAACCTTTGTTCAAACTGTAGACTGCAGGAATGGATTTATGACCTCTGTGTTACTACAAAATCATGGAGGAACTGGGAGGCTTTTGATATTTGTTGAAAATGTTTGGGAGGTTGTAAAAGACTTAAGACGACAACGAAGGTTTACCTTCCAGTCGAGAATATTTGGCAGAACTTCAACACTAATGTTCAAGATTGAGTGGCGACCAGTTTTAAGGGTTTTCCATGTAGCACAACTGAATTCTTCTCTGTGCTGGTGTAAAAGATAAAATCCCACTAAAATACTTGACGGTTTGTAGTAGTCACACAACAACAACAACATTCCAACAGGTATGAATACTTTCACCAGGTACTCCACAGTGAATGCAGTACAGTTCAGTGCACCTGAGTTTCTACTAAAACATTAGATTCAGTTATTGGTTCTTCTTCCTGTAACCATTACAGTTCACATAACTGAGCATCATGAGAGGAACACAAACACACACACACACACACGCCTCAGCCCGGCTCCAGAGGAGCAGCAATCAGTCAAATGGAGTGATGTGACCTGTGCTGCTGGAGTTCAGCCTCCGATTGAAGACTCTGTGACCAACGCAGCTTCCTGCAACGTCTTCTCTCATGTCTTTTCTTTTTTGTTGTTGTTGTTGCTGTTGTTTGTTTTTAGTGGACAAAATGATTGCGAGGCTCGTGTCTTCATTCTGTTAGAAACATTTCATCCAGGAAAAGAGTTGCCTCCCACCAGAGAGCGAAGAGTTCGATGAAATGAGGTCCTGAGTTTGGTCCTCAATGCACACTTTCGTTCGAGTGACTTAAGCCTTCCGCTGGGCTTTTTTCTGCCGCCGTTACGTCTGGATTTAGGCAGATGCATTCGGCACTCTGCACAAGAAGATAAGAAAGACAGGAATTGTCAGTGTGTTAAAAGCAACAGGGTTATACCCTTTTCCTATAGTCTGACATGTAAAAACTTCAATAAGATGCAGCGAGGTTTGTTGATGAAATGTGTAAAAGTTCAGTTGAGATAAGCCTATATATATATAACACCAAAAAGTCTAAAAGAGAAAAAGTCTTCATTAAACCATGTTTTGAGTCATTTTAATTGAAATTTGTTTTGATGACGTTGTTTTTGTATATTAAGTATGATCACAGATACAAAGACGTGCTTTACTCCAACCCTGTTTAGACATGCCTGTTTGTTAGTTTAAGGTTTTGGAAATATATTGCTCTCATTGATATAATTTTATGCACCAATATATTATGCAATTTGAAAGAAAAACAAATACCAGTAAGAGATGTGGCAGCCAGCCATAATTTACTCCTGTGTGTGTCATGAAGTTTCAGCTCTCTATTCAATCCAATTTTTTATTGGATTATTTTTGTTTCAAATATAGCATCAGATGGTTCCCTCCTTAAAAGAAACTCCTTGTGGCTCTGCAAGTTCAGCTATACAAACTCAGATCGCTACATAAAACAGCTGTGTTAGAGGTTGGAAGGGGAATGCGTTTCATTGCGTTTCATTCTATGTATTGCCTTACATGCCAAATTGCTGGCCAAGACCAGACCAGTTTAACAGTGGTGGGACAGGCTTAATTTGGAGGATGGAGAGGGGATGAATCTACGTAACAATAATGATATTACTCAAGTAAAAGAAAAAGGTACAGTGCAGTAAAACTACTTATATAAGTACCTTTTTTCCAAAAAAGTTACTAAAGTGAATGTAACAAGTATTACCCACTTTTGAACACAGACAACAACATCAGTAGCCTACAGGCTACTCGTTAACAAGCTTAAGGAGCTATATTGGTATTAGCTAGTCATCTTTTAGCTAACATTACCTGCATCCAACAGTATTACTCAACACAGTCGGTAAGTCTGGGGGAAAAAAACTGTGCCAACTGTTAGATATTTTTTGGTATTATCATTATTACTTTAGTTCATATTCAGTCTAATGTTAATCAGTATTATTGTGATTTTTAGTTTAAAGTGTTCTCTTCCTTATGTGTGTATAAACTGAACTGGAGGTTACGACTGTCTGTTTATCTTCATGTGAGACAGTTAACTCTGTGTTTCCCAGATCTTAAATTCTTCTTGTGTTAGTTTGACCTAGAGCTGAACTGGGCTCAGACCGTAGATCAGTTATCACACCTGGAACTGAGTTGCTGGTTTGTTTAGGTTAAATGTTTTACGACCTCTGTTGTTTTCCTGACTGCCCCCTGTGACTGTTTTTCTTTGATAATAAAAGAAGGAGCTCGCGTGGAAGGAGTTCAGAATTCTCTGTGAACGGCCTGGAGAGGCCGTGGCGAAGAGTTCTCCTTTTGCAAAAGCTTGTCTATGAAATTCATATACGTTGTCTGTGGTCTTTTTATATAGGTTCAAGAAAAGTACCTATCATTTGGTGCCGAAATCCGGGATCTCTCAACCCCCCCGCTGTCAGGCAGAGGAAGACGCGCTGAATCCGTGCACGGCCAGAGTCAACAGGACCTGGAAAGAAAGACCCAGGAAGCAAAATTCTTCGCTGGGCCAGCGACACATGTCCGACTTTGTCTGCCAACGGCGGAGTGACGAGATCCGACTGGACAACCCGAAAACTACAGAAACGTAGGTGAATTTTTAAAATGGCTATTTTAGAGGTTTGAGTATCCTTGTTAAACAGCGTTTTGACTAAAACTCTGGGGTTTGAGTATCCTTGTTAAACAGCGTTTTAACTAAAACTCTGAGGTTTGAGAATCCTTGTTAAACAGCGATTTGACTAAAACTCTGAGGTTTAAGAATCCTTGTTAAACAGCGTTTTAACTAAAAATCTGTACTCAGGAGAGGAGAAGTGTTGCTAGAACCTTTCTCTTTTCGAGGAAACCCCATAAGGGTAAATCCTCATGTAGATAGGATGTTTGAATTTTGCTGTCTTGTCATTGCTGGTTTGTCTGCTGCTTTGTTGATGTGTGTGTGTACGTGAAAAAGTAGTGTGAGAGTGATTGGAGGTTTAAATACTGCTCAGTATTTTACCTCATATAACACAGTGGGGTTAAGCAGCAAACCTCTTGTGGATGCAAAGGCAAGATTCTCCCACTCAAAAGAGTTGAAGTGGAGAATACCACAACAAGGTATTTTTAATTGCTGGCCTACTGAAAAAATCTCCAGTTCATAGGACTCCCTAGGAGTCAACGAACCTGGACTAAATTTAAATAAATAAAAAGCTAAAATTGCAAGTAAGTTGAATAATGGGAAATGCAAATTCTTGTAATTCCTCACTTGTTGAGGGCCCCGATGGGGATGAGAAATACATGCTGTCCAGATTTCCTGGTAGCATTGTACACATGAAAAAATGGAAAAAGAAATATAAAATAGATGGAAAACTAAAAATTGATCAATGGCAAACAATTGTGGGAATTTTGGAGAGTAGTGTAGCAAGAAAAAAGGGGATAAAAAAGGCTAAAAAGGAGGATGAATTAAGGTGTGCTAAATTATGGTTAAAAGCAGCCATAGACAGGAAAGAGCAAATTAAAAAGGTAAAAGATAAAAAGCTTGTAGAATCAAATAACTTATTTGTAAGGCCAGAAGACAATGAAATGGTGTTAACCAGATGGAATGCTCCAGCAGGGCAGGAGGGGGGGCAGGTACGGCCGACTGCTCCTCCCCCGGCCGCTGCAGCAGCTCCGTCTGCTCCTGTCTTAGTACCAGAAGAAAATGAGCCCATATTTAGAACAGTTCAAACTCCTTCCCCAGGCAAGCAGGCAACCTTACCCTCAACTCCTCCAACTCTCACTCTAACACGATCCCCACCTGCCAAACTGACCACAGATCCAGAGTCAGTTTTCACACCTACCAAAATTTACCCTCCTCTCCCAGTCTCTCCACCATCATTATACAATGAAGAAAGTGCAGGTCCAAGTGGTCAGGGACATTCATATAATCTGAGAAAGTACAGAACTCCTCGAGTTATGTACAGTCCTGAAGGGACAGAACAATATCCAATGATCGAGGTCCCAAATCCTAATCCTAGAGATGGTCAGCCGCAACACATTTATGTTTTTAGACCCTGGACTTTAAAAGAGGCCAGAAAAGCTGTAGAAGGAATAACACCTGTAACAGAAGATCCCGATAAATGGATAGAAGACATGACTGGATTAATCCATTCATATAGACTAAATGGGGTAGAAGCAGGAGAAGCAGCTATGTCCTCATTAGGAAAAGATTGGGCAAAAGTGAGGGGAAATTATACAGGGAAAGCAATTAATAATAATATTTTAGCTCCAATTCCATACCCTCCAGGAGCTAACCCTGCTCTCTCTGATCCTTTTAAAGCACAATGGGACCCGTTGTGTGAGAGAGTTAGAACAAATTTTCGTAAAAAGGCAAATTATAGTCATCTGTCAGGAATTAAACAAAAAGTTGGAGAAGACGTGGACGATTTTCGTCTACGATTTGAGAAGGAGTTCAAAGTTCACAGTGGGATCACTTATGATGAAGGACTAGAAAGCGTATATCAACAACAACTAAAAAACGCTTTAATGTCTAGTTTCCACCCTGAAATTGAGGGCTGGATCAAAAAACACCTGGTTGAATATGATGCTGCCTCAGTCCCACAGCTGATGACATGGGCACGTCATGCAGAAAAAGTAGTTAAAAAACCGAAAACAGGATCAGATGTTTTTCATCTGGAGGATTTTGGAGAAGTAGATACCTCTGTCTTTTTCCGCGGCTCCTCAAGAGGCCGGGGGAGAAACAGAGGCAAAGGAGGTCACTTTAGGCAGCGACCCCTAAGTCGTAAACCAAAGGACAACGATGTCTGCTGGCATTGTGGCAAACCAAACCACTGGGCAAAAAACTGCCAATTAAAGAAAAAAGAAGACTGGAGGGGTGGCAGATGGGAGAAAGAACAAAAGTCTAACTCCTCAGCATGACTAGACTCTGCCACACCCAAACAAAAAATACCACTAGATCAAATGGATGAAATAGTGGACATATGTGCAGCCTGGGATATGTTAAATGCATTAAAAGAAAAACCTTACATCACACTGATTGTTTGTGGGGAAGAAGTTGAATTTTTATGTGACACCGGTGCATGCAAAACAGTTCTAAAAACTAAAATAGAAGGTGTAAACCCCACAAACGAGTCCATTTGGGTGAAGTCTGCCGATGGACAAACACATAGAGAAAATATGTCAAAAAATACATCTTTTAAAGATCCTGAAACAGGAATTAAAGCAAAAGCTTCTGTTGTAATGTCATTTAAGTGTCCAATAAATCTGTTAGGTAGAGACCTAATGACAAAACTAGGGATAGCAGTAGTCCCTGTACAAGATGGCATGAGGGCTGTCAGACTAAAACACTCTGATCTGTACACAGTTCATAAGGATGAAAAAATCTATTGTTCTTATGATCTAAAGCCAGCTGACAATCCTTTTGTCCCAGAAAAGCTTCTTAGGGAGGCTCGAGGACAACTGGACATACCTGAAACAGAAATGAACTACAATCAGTTGCATGTAACAATGAACATCCTAAATGATCCACAGGATGATTATGTGCAGAAGTTTTTAGAAACAAATCCTGTGACACTTGCTGTGACTGAAATGTTCACAGACCGAAGGTCATATGCAGCTGTGACTGTGCTCTTTCCGACTAGTCAAAAAGAGCTGTATAAGTTACCTGCAAACCCACACATCTCGCTTTTTAAGCCGCATAATATTACATGGGCAGATGTAGGTAACAGAACTAAAATGGTTTCTGAAGCCACTGATTTTAAAGAAGGTGAAGATGGTTGGAGCTACAGCCCTAGCTGTGATGTTTGGAAACAATCACTTTGTGAAGTTGTTACAGGCACAGCTCAAGTTCATGCATTTGAGTGACACATGAACATATTTCTTACAGAAAAAGAGGAAGCTGAATTAGCTGAGCTTCCAGATAACTTGTGGACAAAAGGTCCCTCTGATGTTGGCTTACTTGGTTCAATTCCCCCAGTGTAAATTAAAGCAAAATCTAGCTGGAGGCCCAGGGTAAAACAGTATCCTTTAAAACCAGAAGCACTGGACGGGATTGAACCAGTAATCAAGGGTTTGTTAAAGGGAGGAATCATCAAAAAATGTTCAGATTCTCCTTGTAACACACCTATTTTTCCTGTTCAAAAGGCAAACAAAAAAGACTGGCGCATGATTCAGGATTTACGTTCAGTCAATGAAGCAGTTCAAACAAGAGCACCAAATGTGCCAGACCCACACACGTTGTTAAACTCACTAAAACCAAGCAATAAATTCTTCACAGTAATTGACCTCAGCAATGCTTTCTTCTCTGTACCCATTCATCCAGATTCACAGTTCTGGTTCGCATTTACCTACAGAGGTCTGGGGTATACTTATACCAGATTACCCCAAGGTTTTGCGGACAGCCCAAGCTTATTTTGCGAGGCAATTATGGCCTGTTTATCTGATTTCCAAATATCAGAAAAAAGTCAACTCTTGATTTATGTTGATGACCTGTTAATAGCATCTGAAAGCGAGGAAGCATGCAGAGCAGACTCACTCGCTTTGCTGCACCACCTCAGTAAGACAGGGAACAAAGTAAACAAAGATAAGCTGCAGTGGGTGAGACAAGAAGTAAATTATTTGGGACATACACTTTCTGCTGAGGGAAAGCAGATACAAAAAGCGAGAAAAGAGACAATTTCTGAAGCACCTAAACCAGAAACTAAAAAGCAAATGATGTCTTTTCTCGGACTTTGCAATTACTGCAGAACCTGGATTCCACACTATGCTGAAAAAACTCAGGCTTTACAGGATTTGATTCATGGCACCCCAATGGCCATGACTGACAAAATAATTTGGAATCCAGAAGCTGAAAAAAGTTTTACTGAATTAAAACAAGCACTAATGCAGGCAACAACTTTGATTCTTCCAAACTATAAAAAAACCTTTGTTCAAACTGTAGACTGCAGGAATGGATTTATGACCTCTGTGTTACTACAAAATCATGGAGGAACTGGGAGGCTTTTGATATTTGTTGAAAATGTTTGGGAGGTTGTAAAAGACTTAAGACGACAACGAAGGTTTACCTTCCAGTCGAGAATATTTGGCAGAACTTCAACACTAATGTTCAAGATTGAGTGGCGACCAGTTTTAAGGGTTTTCCATGTAGCACAACTGAATTCTTCTCTGTGCTGGTGTAAAAGATAAAATCCCACTAAAATACTTGACGGTTTGTAGTAGTCACACAACAACAACAACATTCCAACAGGTATGAATACTTTCACCAGGTACTCCACAGTGAATGCAGTACAGTTCAGTGCACCTGAGTTTCTACTAAAACATTAGATTCAGTTATTGGTTCTTCTTCCTGTAACCATTACAGTTCACATAACTGAGCATCATGAGAGGAACACAAACACACACACACACACACGCCTCAGCCCGGCTCCAGAGGAGCAGCAATCAGTCAAATGGAGTGATGTGACCTGTGCTGCTGGAGTTCAGCCTCCGATTGAAGACTCTGTGACCAACGCAGCTTCCTGCAACGTCTTCTCTCATGTCTTTTCTTTTTTGTTGTTGTTGTTGCTGTTGTTTGTTTTTAGTGGACAAAATGATTGCGAGGCTCGTGTCTTCATTCTGTTAGAAACATTTCATCCAGGAAAAGAGTTGCCTCCCACCAGAGAGCGAAGAGTTCGATGAAATGAGGTCCTGAGTTTGGTCCTCAATGCACACTTTCGTTCGAGTGACTTAAGCCTTCCGCTGGGCTTTTTTCTGCCGCCGTTACGTCTGGATTTAGGCAGATGCATTCGGCACTCTGCACAAGAAGATAAGAAAGACAGGAATTGTCAGTGTGTTAAAAGCAACAGGGTTATACCCTTTTCCTATAGTCTGACATGTAAAAACTTCAATAAGATGCAGCGAGGTTTGTTGATGAAATGTGTAAAAGTTCAGTTGAGATAAGCCTATATATATATAACACCAAAAAGTCTAAAAGAGAAAAAGTCTTCATTAAACCATGTTTTGAGTCATTTTAATTGAAATTTGTTTTGATGACGTTGTTTTTGTATATTAAGTATGATCACAGATACAAAGACGTGCTTTACTCCAACCCTGTTTAGACATGCCTGTTTGTTAGTTTAAGGTTTTGGAAATATATTGCTCTCATTGATATAATTTTATGCACCAATATATTATGCAATTTGAAAGAAAAACAAATACCAGTAAGAGATGTGGCAGCCAGCCATAATTTACTCCTGTGTGTGTCATGAAGTTTCAGCTCTCTATTCAATCCAATTTTTTATTGGATTATTTTTGTTTCAAATATAGCATCAGATGGTTCCCTCCTTAAAAGAAACTCCTTGTGGCTCTGCAAGTTCAGCTATACAAACTCAGATCGCTACATAAAACAGCTGTGTTAGAGGTTGGAAGGGGAATGCGTTTCATTGCGTTTCATTCTATGTATTGCCTTACATGCCAAATTGCTGGCCAAGACCAGACCAGTTTAACAGTGGTGGGACAGGCTTAATTTGGAGGATGGAGAGGGGATGAATCTACGTAACAATAATGATATTACTCAAGTAAAAGAAAAAGGTACAGTGCAGTAAAACTACTTATATAAGTACCTTTTTTCCAAAAAAGTTACTAAAGTGAATGTAACAAGTATTACCCACTTTTGAACACAGACAACAACATCAGTAGCCTACAGGCTACTCGTTAACAAGCTTAAGGAGCTATATTGGTATTAGCTAGTCATCTTTTAGCTAACATTACCTGCATCCAACAGTATTACTCAACACAGTCGGTAAGTCTGGGGGAAAAAAACTGTGCCAACTGTTAGATATTTTTTGGTATTATCATTATTACTTTAGTTCATATTCAGTCTAATGTTAATCAGTATTATTGTGATTTTTAGTTTAAAGTGTTCTCTTCCTTATGTGTGTATAAACTGAACTGGAGGTTACGACTGTCTGTTTATCTTCATGTGAGACAGTTAACTCTGTGTTTCCCAGATCTTAAATTCTTCTTGTGTTAGTTTGACCTAGAGCTGAACTGGGCTCAGACCGTAGATCAGTTATCACACCTGGAACTGAGTTGCTGGTTTGTTTAGGTTAAATGTTTTACGACCTCTGTTGTTTTCCTGACTGCCCCTGTGACTGTTTTTCTTTGATAATAAAAGAAGGAGCTCGCGTGGAAGGAGTTCAGAATTCTCTGTGAACGGCCTGGAGAGGCCGTGGCGAAGAGTTCTCCTTTTGCAAAAGCTTGTCTATGAAATTCATATACGTTGTCTGTGGTCTTTTTATATAGGTTCAAGAAAAGTACCTATCATTTGGTGCCGAAATCCGGGATCTCTCAACCCCCCCGCTGTCAGGCAGAGGAAGACGCGCTGAATCCGTGCACGGCCAGAGTCAACAGGACCTGGAAAGAAAGACCCAGGAAGCAAAATTCTTCGCTGGGCCAGCGACACATGTCCGACTTTGTCTGCCAACGGCGGAGTGACGAGATCCGACTGGACAACCCGAAAACTACAGAAACGTAGGTGAATTTTTAAAATGGCTATTTTAGAGGTTTGAGTATCCTTGTTAAACAGCGTTTTGACTAAAACTCTGGGGTTTGAGTATCCTTGTTAAACAGCGTTTTAACTAAAACTCTGAGGTTTGAGAATCCTTGTTAAACAGCGATTTGACTAAAACTCTGAGGTTTAAGAATCCTTGTTAAACAGCGTTTTAACTAAAAATCTGTACTCAGGAGAGGAGAAGTGTTGCTAGAACCTTTCTCTTTTCGAGGAAACCCCATAAGGGTAAATCCTCATGTAGATAGGATGTTTGAATTTTGCTGTCTTGTCATTGCTGGTTTGTCTGCTGCTTTGTTGATGTGTGTGTGTACGTGAAAAAGTAGTGTGAGAGTGATTGGAGGTTTAAATACTGCTCAGTATTTTACCTCATATAACACAGTGGGGTTAAGCAGCAAACCTCTTGTGGATGCAAAGGCAAGATTCTCCCACTCAAAAGAGTTGAAGTGGAGAATACCACAACAAGGTATTTTTAATTGCTGGCCTACTGAAAAAATCTCCAGTTCATAGGACTCCCTAGGAGTCAACGAACCTGGACTAAATTTAAATAAATAAAAAGCTAAAATTGCAAGTAAGTTGAATAATGGGAAATGCAAATTCTTGTAATTCCTCACTTGTTGAGGGCCCCGATGGGGATGAGAAATACATGCTGTCCAGATTTCCTGGTAGCATTGTACACATGAAAAAATGGAAAAAGAAATATAAAATAGATGGAAAACTAAAAATTGATCAATGGCAAACAATTGTGGGAATTTTGGAGAGTAGTGTAGCAAGAAAAAAGGGGATAAAAAAGGCTAAAAAGGAGGATGAATTAAGGTGTGCTAAATTATGGTTAAAAGCAGCCATAGACAGGAAAGAGCAAATTAAAAAGGTAAAAGATAAAAAGCTTGTAGAATCAAATAACTTATTTGTAAGGCCAGAAGACAATGAAATGGTGTTAACCAGATGGAATGCTCCAGCAGGGCAGGAGGGGGGGCAGGTACGGCCGACTGCTCCTCCCCCGGCCGCTGCAGCAGCTCCGTCTGCTCCTGTCTTAGTACCAGAAGAAAATGAGCCCATATTTAGAACAGTTCAAACTCCTTCCCCAGGCAAGCAGGCAACCTTACCCTCAACTCCTCCAACTCTCACTCTAACACGATCCCCACCTGCCAAACTGACCACAGATCCAGAGTCAGTTTTCACACCTACCAAAATTTACCCTCCTCTCCCAGTCTCTCCACCATCATTATACAATGAAGAAAGTGCAGGTCCAAGTGGTCAGGGACATTCATATAATCTGAGAAAGTACAGAACTCCTCGAGTTATGTACAGTCCTGAAGGGACAGAACAATATCCAATGATCGAGGTCCCAAATCCTAATCCTAGAGATGGTCAGCCGCAACACATTTATGTTTTTAGACCCTGGACTTTAAAAGAGGCCAGAAAAGCTGTAGAAGGAATAACACCTGTAACAGAAGATCCCGATAAATGGATAGAAGACATGACTGGATTAATCCATTCATATAGACTAAATGGGGTAGAAGCAGGAGAAGCAGCTATGTCCTCATTAGGAAAAGATTGGGCAAAAGTGAGGGGAAATTATACAGGGAAAGCAATTAATAATAATATTTTAGCTCCAATTCCATACCCTCCAGGAGCTAACCCTGCTCTCTCTGATCCTTTTAAAGCACAATGGGACCCGTTGTGTGAGAGAGTTAGAACAAATTTTCGTAAAAAGGCAAATTATAGTCATCTGTCAGGAATTAAACAAAAAGTTGGAGAAGACGTGGACGATTTTCGTCTACGATTTGAGAAGGAGTTCAAAGTTCACAGTGGGATCACTTATGATGAAGGACTAGAAAGCGTATATCAACAACAACTAAAAAACGCTTTAATGTCTAGTTTCCACCCTGAAATTGAGGGCTGGATCAAAAAACACCTGGTTGAATATGATGCTGCCTCAGTCCCACAGCTGATGACATGGGCACGTCATGCAGAAAAAGTAGTTAAAAAACCGAAAACAGGATCAGATGTTTTTCATCTGGAGGATTTTGGAGAAGTAGATACCTCTGTCTTTTTCCGCGGCTCCTCAAGAGGCCGGGGGAGAAACAGAGGCAAAGGAGGTCACTTTAGGCAGCGACCCCTAAGTCGTAAACCAAAGGACAACGATGTCTGCTGGCATTGTGGCAAACCAAACCACTGGGCAAAAAACTGCCAATTAAAGAAAAAAGAAGACTGGAGGGGTGGCAGATGGGAGAAAGAACAAAAGTCTAACTCCTCAGCATGACTAGACTCTGCCACACCCAAACAAAAAATACCACTAGATCAAATGGATGAAATAGTGGACATATGTGCAGCCTGGGATATGTTAAATGCATTAAAAGAAAAACCTTACATCACACTGATTGTTTGTGGGGAAGAAGTTGAATTTTTATGTGACACCGGTGCATGCAAAACAGTTCTAAAAACTAAAATAGAAGGTGTAAACCCCACAAACGAGTCCATTTGGGTGAAGTCTGCCGATGGACAAACACATAGAGAAAATATGTCAAAAAATACATCTTTTAAAGATCCTGAAACAGGAATTAAAGCAAAAGCTTCTGTTGTAATGTCATTTAAGTGTCCAATAAATCTGTTAGGTAGAGACCTAATGACAAAACTAGGGATAGCAGTAGTCCCTGTACAAGATGGCATGAGGGCTGTCAGACTAAAACACTCTGATCTGTACACAGTTCATAAGGATGAAAAAATCTATTGTTCTTATGATCTAAAGCCAGCTGACAATCCTTTTGTCCCAGAAAAGCTTCTTAGGGAGGCTCGAGGACAACTGGACATACCTGAAACAGAAATGAACTACAATCAGTTGCATGTAACAATGAACATCCTAAATGATCCACAGGATGATTATGTGCAGAAGTTTTTAGAAACAAATCCTGTGACACTTGCTGTGACTGAAATGTTCACAGACCGAAGGTCATATGCAGCTGTGACTGTGCTCTTTCCGACTAGTCAAAAAGAGCTGTATAAGTTACCTGCAAACCCACACATCTCGCTTTTTAAGCCGCATAATATTACATGGGCAGATGTAGGTAACAGAACTAAAATGGTTTCTGAAGCCACTGATTTTAAAGAAGGTGAAGATGGTTGGAGCTACAGCCCTAGCTGTGATGTTTGGAAACAATCACTTTGTGAAGTTGTTACAGGCACAGCTCAAGTTCATGCATTTGAGTGACACATGAACATATTTCTTACAGAAAAAGAGGAAGCTGAATTAGCTGAGCTTCCAGATAACTTGTGGACAAAAGGTCCCTCTGATGTTGGCTTACTTGGTTCAATTCCCCCAGTGTAAATTAAAGCAAAATCTAGCTGGAGGCCCAGGGTAAAACAGTATCCTTTAAAACCAGAAGCACTGGACGGGATTGAACCAGTAATCAAGGGTTTGTTAAAGGGAGGAATCATCAAAAAATGTTCAGATTCTCCTTGTAACACACCTATTTTTCCTGTTCAAAAGGCAAACAAAAAAGACTGGCGCATGATTCAGGATTTACGTTCAGTCAATGAAGCAGTTCAAACAAGAGCACCAAATGTGCCAGACCCACACACGTTGTTAAACTCACTAAAACCAAGCAATAAATTCTTCACAGTAATTGACCTCAGCAATGCTTTCTTCTCTGTACCCATTCATCCAGATTCACAGTTCTGGTTCGCATTTACCTACAGAGGTCTGGGGTATACTTATACCAGATTACCCCAAGGTTTTGCGGACAGCCCAAGCTTATTTTGCGAGGCAATTATGGCCTGTTTATCTGATTTCCAAATATCAGAAAAAAGTCAACTCTTGATTTATGTTGATGACCTGTTAATAGCATCTGAAAGCGAGGAAGCATGCAGAGCAGACTCACTCGCTTTGCTGCACCACCTCAGTAAGACAGGGAACAAAGTAAACAAAGATAAGCTGCAGTGGGTGAGACAAGAAGTAAATTATTTGGGACATACACTTTCTGCTGAGGGAAAGCAGATACAAAAAGCGAGAAAAGAGACAATTTCTGAAGCACCTAAACCAGAAACTAAAAAGCAAATGATGTCTTTTCTCGGACTTTGCAATTACTGCAGAACCTGGATTCCACACTATGCTGAAAAAACTCAGGCTTTACAGGATTTGATTCATGGCACCCCAATGGCCATGACTGACAAAATAATTTGGAATCCAGAAGCTGAAAAAAGTTTTACTGAATTAAAACAAGCACTAATGCAGGCAACAACTTTGATTCTTCCAAACTATAAAAAAACCTTTGTTCAAACTGTAGACTGCAGGAATGGATTTATGACCTCTGTGTTACTACAAAATCATGGCGATAAGCTAAAACCATTAGCTTTCTATTCAAAAAGGTTAGATCCAGTAGCACAGTCTTTACCAGACTGTGTGCAAGCAGTCTGTGCAGCAGCGTTAGCAGTAAACATGTCGGCTGACATAGTTTTGTTTCACAAAATGGAGCTGTTAGTTCCACACGCTGTAGATGTTTTACTTTTGCAGAGCAAAATGAATTTGCTCTCACCAGCACGACACCTTTCGTACACAGCAATACTTTTGTCACAACCACATATTGTAATAAAACGGTGTACAATTCTGAATACAGCTACTTTGCTTCCATTACCTTGTGATGGAACGCCACACAGCTGCCTAGAAGCTACAGAGCACTTGCAGCTTCCTAGGCCAGATCTACAGGACACCCCATTAGCAATGGGAGAAGTCTGGTTTGTTGATGGGTCATGTTCAAAGGACCCTATGGGTAAAAACCAGACAGGTTATTCTGTTGTTGCTTTGCCAAATGAAATAATAGAAGCAGAAAGAATTTCCAGCACTCATTCTGCACAAGCAGCAGAATTGATTGCTTTGACTAGGGCATGCGAACTGGCTGAGGACAAGCATCTGACAGTGTACACAGATAGCCAGTATGTTTTCTCTACGTTGTTTTATTTTGCTAAACAATGGGAGCGTAGAGGAATGACAACATCTACTGGGAAACCAGTAACGCATGCATCTTTGCTTAAAGATCTCTTACAAGCAATACAACTCCCAACTAAACTAGCTGTATGTAAATGCGCAGCTCATACAAAAGGACAAGATGAAGTTTCAAATGGGAACAGACTAGCTGATAAAATTGCAAAAGAAGCTGCAGCAGGGAAGCATGGGAAAGGAACTTTCTCAGCACAGACTGAAGGAGAACAACAAATGATAGACAAAGCAGTGCTAAAAGACATGCAGGACAACGCACCGAAGGTTGAAAAACGGATGTGGATAACTAAGGGTGCGAAAATTAATGATGAAAACATTTTTGAAGTTCATAACAAACCAGTCCTTCCTAAATCTTTATTTAAAGCAGCAGCAATTGTGACACATGGGCGCTGCCATGTGTCAACAGGGGGGATGGAAACCATAATACAACAACATTTCACAACATATGGTTTAAATTCTTACTTAAAAAATTTTTTGTACTGCATGTCCAGTCTGTGTGAAATACAATTCTCAGGGAAACATAAGGCCAAAACGAGGCAGGTTCCCAAAACCATCTTATATGTTTCAAACCATGCATATGGATTTTATTGAACTTTCACAAAGTGGGCCACATAAATATTGTCTAGTGATGATTGATGCTTTTTCTAAATGGGTTGAAATAGTTCCAGCAAAGCATGCAGATGCTTTGACAGTAGCTAAGGCTATTTGTAAAACTATTATTCCAACACATGGCATCCCACAGACTGTTTATAGTGACAATGGACCACATTTTGTAAACCAAGTGATACAAAACATGGCTATTCACTTGGGAATGACATTGAAAAACCACTGTGCCTATCATCCACAGAGTGCAGGTCTGGTGGAAAGAACGAATGGTACCATGAAAAGCAGATTAAGAAAATGCATGGCAGATACTGGCCGGCCCTGGCCAGAATGCTTAGACTTGGTGAAGCTCTATATGAGAATCACCCCGACAGCTGATGGTCTAACACCTTTTGAAATAATTCATGGGAGAGCTTACAGATTGCCTCTGTTTGCTCCAGACTTACAAAAAGCTGATGAAGAACAGACATTAGCAGATTATATGATCAGGACTCTTAAACTAAAGGAAGTGTCCAGTGCAAATTTACTGCCTTCTGATTCTCTTCCTGCACAGGAGGCCGCTCCGATAGAGCCTGGTGACTGGGTCTACATAAAGGTCATCAAACGAAAGAACTGGGCGAGTCCACGGTGGGAAGGACCGTTCCAAGTGCTGATGACCACACCAACAGCTGTAAAGATTGCTGAAAGACCCAGCTGGATACATCTCAGTCACTGTAAGCTGCAGAGAGTGTTAAACCCCTAAAAGTCGGAGTAGAGAGGAAGGAGAGCTTTTAGAGCTTCCGGGGTACAAAGGGGAGTTACTTTATAGTAGTAGCTCGTCTCAAACCCGGTGAAGAAACGCTAAGATTCTCACTCCTTTAGTTTGGGGGTTCTGACATCTCTGTACGCCGAGCAGCAATGGGGACTCCATATGCCAGATGGATCTTCTACTGCGCTGTGACTGCTGTATGCTTGATGTTTGGAGGAGGAAGCGAGCCTGAGTTCCACCCGCATGACTACAGTACCAATCTGTGGTGGAAACTGATGAACAGAACCGCTTATGAGGGACATGCTGTGAACTGCTACGTGTGTGCGCAGCTGCCGGTTTCCATACACAACTCAGGTCTCCGACCAGGTAACATTACTGACGACAAACAGATGTGTCTCTATGTTCTAAGCACCAGACCGCGCCGCATCCCACCCCTAAGGGGAGACAGACCACGTGAGAAGGACTATTCAGCTGACCTCCGGATGGGAGAGGCTGTGCAAGGACTGTTTCGATCTTTAAATTGTTCAATTGCAGACGATGTACTTCCTTTTCCGTCATCTCAACAAACTATATGGAAAATACCAGAGATCATTTCGTTAGCAGGAGCCAAAGCAGGATCTCTGAGGAACTGTGTTTATAATAATGGACATGTTGTTCTAGGGACGTTGCCCTGGAACTTGTGTAACAGAGTTTACACCTACTGCGAACCGACACAGGATTTCATCGACTGCACAGCCTGCAGGGGTCAAAGGGCGACTCCACACTGCAAAGTCTGGAAGGATAACCCAGACTGTGACAACTTGCTTCAGGAGAGGAGTTTCAACATCACGCATAAGACAAAGAGGAGACAAGTGACAACACTGTGCAGCGCCATAGTGCCAGGAGATTTTGGCTCACGGATGTTGGCAGACTGGTACTTCATATGCGGGAATGAAGCATACATGTTCTTGCCGAAAAATTGGGGAGGACTGTGTGCTGTGGTACCTCTAATCAACCCGATTGCGTTCATCAGGAAAGCACAGAATGATCTACACACCCGCTCCAAACGAACAGTTATGTCAGAGGTCAAAAGATGGGGAGGCCTAACAACACATACCGGAGTTCCATGGGAATTCAGGATTTGGAACGGCGGAGAAAAATTCATGCAAAGCCTGTTTCCATGGGTTGGTCTAGGAGAGATTCGGGACCACGTTGAGATAAACAGGTACGGATTACTGCGACTAATCAACATCACATACCAGCTGGCCAATGGCACCATGAAAGAACTGACTGAACTGAGAAACATGGTTATGCAAAACCGTGTTGTCCTGGACTTTCTCACTGCCCCTCACTGAGGGGTCTGCAAAATCATTGGCCCGACGTGCTGTACTTTTGTGCCAGATGAAGCAGGAACTGGAGGAACTATTTCTGACGCTCTATACGAGCTGGAAGATTTAAAACAGTATGTGGAGAGCGGAACACGCGGCTCATCCTATTTTGATTTGCTTTCATGGCTTACTTCTGGACCATGGTGGTCCTTGCTGTTAAAGCTCGTGACACCTGTTCTGATTGTTTTAGTTCTGTTCTGTCTTTTCACAAGTTGCATTATTCCTTGTCTACGACATATGATGTTTAAAACAGTTAACACAACTGTTATCAACTATCAGCTGGCAAAGGCATCTTATGAGACGACTGAAGATGACTTGTTCCAAGTTTCTGACGATTTTCTGAACAATGATGAATTTATGTAATCAATAAACAGATGAATTCATTTGCTGAATGATTCCTGCACCGAAAATGTGGAAACAAGTGGTGTAGTGATGAGAAAACTGCATTTGATTTTTGCTGTTTCTTTTATTTTCATTTATTTCATTATATTACATTTATTCATTGTGTATTTTCTGTGTTTAGCTTAGGAAAAAAAAAAAAAAAAAACTTGCATTATTGGTTCTTTTCTGTGCTTGGCTTTTGCATAAAGTTTACACACATAGTAAAATGATAAAAAGGGGGGAAATGTTAGATATTTTTTGGTATTATCATTATTACTTTAGTTCATATTCAGTCTAATGTTAATCAGTATTATTGTGATTTTTAGTTTAAAGTGTTCTCTTCCTTATGTGTGTATAAACTGAACTGGAGGTTACGACTGTCTGTTTATCTTCATGTGAGACAGTTAACTCTGTGTTTCCCAGATCTTAAATTCTTCTTGTGTTAGTTTGACCTAGAGCTGAACTGGGCTCAGACCGTAGATCAGTTATCACACCTGGAACTGAGTTCCTGGTTTGTTTAGGTTAAATGTTTTACGACCTCTGTTGTTTTCCTGACTGCCCCCTGTGACTGTTTTTCTTTGATAATAAAAGAAGGAGCTCGCGTGGAAGGAGTTCAGAATTCTCTGTGAACGGCCTGGAGAGGCCGTGGCGAAGAGTTCTCCTTTTGCAAAAGCTTGTCTATGAAATTCATATACGTTGTCTGTGGTCTTTTTATATAGGTTCAAGAAAAGTACCTATCACCAACTTCTTTGGGTTTTGCTGGTTTGCTGCCATGATTCTAATCTTGGCACCATTCTGACCACAGCCCCCCCCCCACAAAAACAAAAACTTATAATTTTTTTTTTTTTTTTTTTTTTTTTTTTTTTACAGAAATAGGAAAAAATTGGGGCCCTGTTAATTACTGTTAGTGCTTTTTAAAATTGTTTTTAGCAGTAAAAATGAATTGTTACCCCTCCCAGACCAAAAAGTACTGAACTCCCACAGTATCTATGTTAAATGGTTTGTTCCTGCTTAGCGTGCTTGACGGTGACGTTTTCAACAGCAGTCAGTAGAAGACAAGAATGACTGTGGCAGTTACTATGCTGCCTAGAAAAATAATAAAGTCAAGTTTAAAAAAAATTAAAAATAGAGAGATAGGAGAGAAAAAGACAAGAGTGTCTAGTTGTAACACAGTTTTCCTCCAAGAGGTGAGTAGACTGTGTGTGATTATCAACCATTTAGCATAGTTAGCTTAGCTACATACTACTGTTGCCTCCGTACCATTTAATGAATTAAGGAAAAGAAATGCCAAGATATTTATATATTTAAATTGTCCCTGTACCTTTTACCACACTTGACAACAGGTGAGTCAGTCAGCAGCAGCTCTAATCCCCGATACCAACATAAGCCCCTGTCCCAGTGAAAAAGGTGAGCAACGCTGTGTTCAATTACAACCTAGTTAGCATCATTCCAGTGAGTCTATAGGGGTTTCTCTGTGTCTTTACTCTTTTTACAATTACACAACAAAAACAATGTATTTGTTGCTGACAGAAATTCAAACAATCTTTATAAAATGATAATAGAAAACAGCCTCCTGTCTGGACTGCAGCCAGTCCAAACAGTTTTACCTTGGCTTGCATTTAAATTACAGATATCTGTTGCCACGTTCCTCCTGACCCGTCCTCTCCTAAGTGAAATTAAAGCTGTGGTATGCAACTTTTATTAAAAACATATTTTTTTTACATATTTGTTTGAACTGTCATTGTGTTTGACAGTATGGCATGAGAGATAACTTGTGAAAAAATTATTTCCTCTGCCTTCTCCCAGCGCGGTCTAGAAACAACCAATCCATATCAAACATGCACATTCTCAAAAAGTGTTTTGTTGTCTCAAACCAACCGTGTCTGAAGATTCCTATTTTTCCAGGTTTTTAAATCAGGAAGGTTTATAGCAAGTCAGTTAGTTTTAAACATCGTTTTAGAAATGTTCCTCTACATTCATTTCCTGTGATGAGGCGGCACTCTATGGAAGAGGTGGCTGCAGTCAGAAATGAAAGACACATTTTACAAGGTAGTGACATTTATGGATCCAATTAAGTATCAGCAAATGTTAGAAGCAAGCATGAGGAAAACTGGAGATGTAAATCAACTGAAATATTTTATTCCTGGTTATTTAAGACTGACTAATTTGTTTTTCTGTTTATTCGCTGACGCACAGGTGTAAACCCAGCGCGAGCATCTTAGCGCTTATGTTGCGTTTAAAGGCTGCTCGGAAAAGCAGGTTACAACAGATTAAAGAGTTTTAACTCCTGAAAAAATGTGACAGAAGGCACAGATATGGGAAGTGCGGAAGCCCCTACTGTATCGCATTGATATAGGAATTACAGAGAGCTGCCCACTTTAAGGTAAAAACAACAAACAGCTTCAGGTCCAAGGACCGACTCTGTGGGCGGGTAATGCCCGCCAATGGGGCCAGTGTTCTGCAAGCAGGTTTTCTGAGACTTCAGAAGATTAACTGAGCAGAGCGATTCCTTTTTAGATCTTGAAGGATCAAAACAGGTTTTTAGTTGGAATTTGTGGAGAAAACATCTATTAATAGGGTAAAAACAGCAGAACGAATACAAAAAAATTAAATAGGGTAATTGATAGGTACTTTTCTCGAACCTACATAAAAAGACCACAGACAACGTATATGAATTTTATAGACAAAGCTTTTGCAAAAGGAGAACTTTCCATCAACAACCTCATCAGCCGTTCACAGAAAGTTCTGATCTCCTTCCACGCGAGCCCCTGTTTTATTGTCAAGCAGAACAACCAAAAGGGGCAGTCAGGAAGAACAACAAAGGTCGTAAAACTTCTAACCTAAACAAACCAGCAATTCAGTTCCAGGTGTGATATCTGATCTACAGTCTGAGCCCAGTTCAGCTCTAGGTCAAACTAACACAAGAAGAATTTAAGATCTGGGAAACACAGAGTTAACTGTCTCACATGAAGATAAACAGACAGTCGTAACCTCCAGGTCAGTTTATACACACATAAGGAAGAGAACACTTTAAACTAAAAATCACAATAATACTGATTAACATTAGACTGAATATGAACTAAAGTAATAACAAAATGATAATACCAAAAAATCTCTATCAGTAATCATAAACAAACAAAACCAACCATGTTGTAAAAATGCAGAGGCTCCCAAAGTTGGGGCGGAGTTTTATGACATGACCCCTGAGGTGTATGTAGAGCTAAAACTAAATATTATTTCATAACTAATAATACGAAATAAATAAATGTACAATTAAATGGCTCTTTAAATTCTGTACAGTAATATGCCTTTTACTCCTTAAAAAAAAGAAATATCTATAATCATTTGACTCTATATATTAATTCTGTAATAAAGATAGGGAAATAAACCCAAGTATTTTTAGGGGTTACCAGGCTGCCAGTATGGGGCAGCCTGTCTCTTAAACTGTTACTTTTAGGGTTGCAGGCTGAAGCATTTGAGAACCCCTGCATGAATGTGTGTTTTTGTTGGTGATCAGCGCTCAGGCTCACCATCTGCTTCTGCTTCATTTTGAGTTTCCGCGTCTGCAGGAAAGAGTTGAGCCCCTGCATGAGGTTCCCCGTGATGGACAGCACCAACAACACCAGGATGCAGGCGGTTTGCCCTGGTTTCATGAACAGATCGGAGAGTGGATATCATTCAAATCGACTCCGTTCTGTACATGTAGATGTAGCAACAACAGCAACAAAAACACTTACATGTTTGTGTTGATGTTTCTGTGGAGACAGAGATTTTGTATGATGAGCACAACTAGGTTATGAATAAGTTCATAGAATATTTGACTTTCCCTGGAAACAAATCATGCAATACTTTCTGAAATAAAATTCAGTAAATTGTAAGAAAAAAAAAGATCCTCGCAGTTTTATTGACATTGCTTAATCTAGTGTTTTCTTTATTATTTTCTTTCCAAAAATTTCCAAAAATTTTTTACAGCTGTTAGTAAGGAAGAATTAACAATGAGGAAATATTCTGTTGTGTGAGACTTTTGAACTTATTTTTTTAATTTAAGTTTAATTTTTTTAGCTTAATTATCACAATAAATATTGTGTAAGGCATAACCACTAACTATGTATAAATTCATAGAACATAAACAACTATTTGACTTTCCCTGGACAGAAAACACACAATATGTGTTTTTAAAAATTAAAATTACAAGAAAGGAAAGAAAAAACCCATAGCAGTTCTAGTGATGTTTTTTTTAAAAAGAATTATTATAATAATAAGAGGTTTGTTCATATTAACTAATGGATAAATTGTTGCCACTTCTTTCTTAGATTTTTTTTATATTGTTTATTTCCTTTTAACTCTTCTTCCAGTTTCTTTTTAAAGTCTGTTTGGCTGTGAACACAACAGTTTGACCTCAGTCACATGAAATAAGCCTAGATTTTGCTATAATTTTTATTTTTATTTTATTGTGATTTTATTTTTATTTTCTTTGCAAAAACATCAAGAGCTTACCTGTTCTCTGACTCATATGAGGCACTGGAAATGACAAAAGCATAAAATAATGTTAGAATTTTAAGCAAGCTTATTAATGACATTATTAAACTACTTATGCAAGACATGTAATCATTGGAAAAATAAGTAATGAAAAGATGCATAACCATCTCTTCTATTGGGCATTTTCAGTAAAATTATGGTAGGCTTCACAAAAAATGTGCAAGGTGGAAGTCATGCAGCGTGAATATGAACATATATTTTCGAAAACCATATATTCATGTACTGCGTGCATACAGAAAGGTTTGGCAAGTGTCTACTTAAAAACAATTATGGCAACAAAGTAATATACAAAATTGAACAGATTTTAAGAACTTCAGCTTTAAGTAAGAACTATTAATTCAATTATGTTTGTATGGCATACTAACACATGTTATTAAATGCATAAGTGTTAATAATCATTATGACTTGAATAATCATAATGATTATTCAAAACTAATCATAAGTTTTATCTTGAGAGTCTAAATTTAATATTTTCAGTTTAGGTGTTTTAGGCAAGTTAATACATGGAGTAAAATTGTACTCCTAAGTTGTAATAATACTAGTCAAATGTACTAAAAACAAAACAAAAACAAAAAAAGACAAATAATAAAAAAGAAGAAACCTTCTGTTTTTGTTCTTGTAGTTGTACGAGTAGTTTTTGGTGACAAATCTGGTGATTGTTTTGATGTTAGGGTAGATGTACAGATAACCATCAGAATTTTTTTTTGATGAAATGGGTGATCAGGCATAGCATTATGACCACTTGTAAATAAGGTGAATAACATTCATTATGTCTTGGTACTTCACACTGGGTGGGACATAGTCTTTAAGGCAACGGGTGAACATTTGTTCCTCAAAGTTGATGTGCTAGCATCAGGGAAATCGTGAGCAAAGTGACTGGGTGGGAATCTCTCCAAAACCTCCGCTCTCCTGAGGGGCTCCTGCCATACAGTGGTCGCTATCTATCGAAACTGTTCCAAGGAAAGAACAGTGGTGAGTTGGTGACAGGCTGGGGTTGCAAATGCTGGCCATTGACACATACTTATTGCTGCTATAATTGTTGAAGGAGTTAATTCTGGTCCGGATAGAAATGTGTCAGAATACGCAGTATCTGTAGTGAAGGTGGCTGTATAGCCATAAGCCAGCTGGACTGCCAGTGATGGTCATAAGGTAAAGGCAGAGTTTGCAAGCATAGTTGCAGTTATTAAAAATAATCAAAGAATATTTTTCAGCAATGAAATGACCAAATAAAGTGGATAATCTTACCACTTTGGAAAGAGCATGGCAAACTAGGGTTAGAGTCCGTTGACTGCGTTGTTAAAGATGATTTTGACGTAGTTGGTGGAGATGTTGTCGATGTAGTTGTCCTAGGTGACGTTAACGTAGTTGTCGGAGATCTTGTTGACGTAGTTGTCCTACGTGACTTTAAAGTAGTTGTTGTCGACATAGTTGTCCTAAGTGACGATGTAGTTGTTGGAGATGTTGTCGATGTAGTTGTGCCAAGTGACGATGACATAGTTGGGGTGAATGTTGTCAGTGTAGTTGTTGAACATAATGTTGATGTAGTTGGTGGAGATACTGATGTGGCTCCTGCAGATGTTACATCTAAAATTACAAACATTTCAGTAAGTTCTATAATATATAAGCGGAGAGTAAATGACAAAGATTCAAATAAAAAATTTGTCTAAAAAGTAAAGGTACACTGAACCACACAATAGTCAGGATTAGCTTTAACAAACAACATAGCTTTAACTCTTAACAGTAAGTTCTCACACACTGACAGCCTGGGACTACACTGTTTTTACTGATGATGATGAAAGTAACCCAGACAACCCCACAACAACCCCAACCCCAAACTTCACAGTTAGGATGGTGTTCTGGGGTTTGAGAGCTTCTTCCTTTGTCCTCCAAATGAAAAGGTGGATGGCAAAAGAGTGACCTCCTGGGATTCTCTGAGTTCAGTGGCCACAGTCTACATGACGTCTCTGCAGTTCAGTGAACAAGACTCCAGGGATCCTCTTTGGGTTTCTAAATCCTTCCGGAACTTTTCTCCAGTTAATCTACAGACAAGACTCTCTGTGAGTTATCCCAGCCTCCTGGTTGTTCTCCAGATGAGGCTTTCCAGCTCCTGCAGTTTTGTGCCAGCCTCCAGTGCTCTTACATTGCCACTGGTCTTCTGGACTTCTCCACCACTAGTGTACTGGTTGCCTCCCACAATTCATCCACTGACAACCCTTGGAGTTTCAACATCAGACTCTTAGTCTCCTTTGCTCTATCCAGCGTCATCTGAGACATGGTTCTATGAATGACCTCTGAGTTTCCTGCCTAAACTCAGTTTTTTGGGGGGCATTTTTGGTTTCAGGCCTTCCTGCCAATACCCTTCCACCTATCCATATTGGTTATTCTCTGATATTGTTGTTAGTCTTCAGCTCCCTCTGTGTTCTGTGTGTAATTAGTGTCCTTCCCTCAGTCTGCCAACTTGCACTTCTCCACAGCTGTTCAACATTCGATTGATTATTGTCACCTGATGCAGCGCCTCCACAGGCGAAGACAGGAAATTTTTCAAAGGATCTGGTTTGTTTGACATTGTGCAGTGTGAACGAGATTCACAGCAGTTGAAAATGTAACAAATGCTGTAATTTTGGTTACCAATTTGGATCAATTGGAGACCACTTGATGGGGACTAAATATAGGTAAACCTGAAAAATGTAAATAAGTTAGTGGAGATGTTGATTCATCTAAAATCAACATATCCTACAACTTACTGTGAGTAAGTTCTAATATATGAGAGTGACTAATAAAGGCCCAAGAAACAAAAGGTACAATAAACCATGAAAGTCAGGATTAGGAAAAGAAAATCACATCACAGCTCTAACAAACTCTTAACAGAAAGTTTTAAAACACTGACATGAATAATTATACAATTTGTACAACACAGTATAGAAAAGTTATTATTATACACCTGACTGTAAAGAATTTCAAAAACAATAACTGAGTAGAGGTTTGAATTTATTGTGGATTTTTTTCCCAATCCATGCATATTAAGAAACATAATATATAAAGAGAAACACAAGATGTTTTTCTCTGAGTCACTCAGGCCATGGAAAAAGGCTTGAATAACCCTGAAAAGTGAAGGATGAATTCAGGATGATTAAGTTTAGCTCTGTTTACTGCTACACGTTTATTGTAGTCCTCTGTGGAAAAATGAGATACCTTGATTCAATTTGTAAAAATAAATACAAAAACAAAAAGAAACAAAAATCTAAATCACACAACAAGCTGGGTGTTACATCAGCTTGACCCAGAGTAAGAGCTCCTTTCAACAAACAACTGTCAGTGGCACCTGCCATGTCAGTTTTACTGTCATCCATCTGGGAACCATATCCAGTTAACGGATTGCTGCAGAGCTCGTTGCCCTTCATAAGTAACCATCTGGTTTTTGGTTACCTCTCTGGGTAAGACCCTCCTCCTACAATCATTCAGCCCCACAAAATGTCCTGGTGGTTCCAAACTGCCTCCATTTACCAAAGAAGGAAAGCTACAGAAATCAATATTGCGTCTGATTTATGCCTCTGAAGTCATTTGGCTTCACACTTTGTCCCAGCCATGGATATTTCCAAACCCTGCAGTTTCCAAGACCTGTCCACATCTGGACTCCAAATACGCAGTAGAAAAATCTCAACTCAGAGGAAACTTCCTTGTAGTTTTTGAGCTTCAAGGAAAGAATGAGAATACTTGACTTCCTACTTTATTTTTAGTTCTATGAAAATTTGCTGAAATGTAAGAAAAGGGCAGAAAAAGAAGCTATTATTTATGTTATTTTGAGATCTAGCTTGTAGAGTTTCCAGAGACTCGAACCAAAAGTTGGATTTTCACAATATTCAGATTTCCTTTGGTGAACAAGTTCAAATTAATTTTTAAAAACATTTTAGGGACTCTGATAGAGTTGTCAAACTGACTTATGTCATTTTTTAATAGCGATTTCCCTGGCATAGCATTTTGTCAGAAGAGAGACGCAGAGTAATTCCTAATTACCAACAATGATTATGTCTGATCAGTGTTTCAGTGACTATTGAAGGCTTGTGGACAAATAAAAAAAAAAGAAAAAACAAACAAGAAGAAACATCAACAAATGAGGAAAAATTAAATGTCAGTGGACAAATTAGGCAATAATGTAATGAGAAATGAGTTAAATGTTTGTGTTTTGCATGAAATGGGCCACAGTTAAATATTAAATACAATTTCTAAAATCAGCAAGATTGTAAAGTAGTCATGAATAAAGAGCTTCATTGCTGACTTTCTAAAGTTGCAATAACAATTTAGATTTTGTTGTGTTTGAATGAACAAATGAATTTATTTACTGCACCAGGTTAGAGCCTAACATGCTCATTTCCACTTGTAGTTCCCAAAACATGCAGTAACATTAAAATCCAAACATAGAAGGTAAAACAATGAACTAAATCAAGATGCTAAAACTTACCATTATCTAAACTGTTCCATAGCTGTTGCAAAGTATTGATCTCAGAACCTGAAACATACAGCATGGTTAGTTTTAGAAAAGCTGCATAATAAAAATATATGTACAATTGTCAAAGAACAGAAGACAATACAGTACTCAAATGTCCACATTAGGAAAAACAATAAAAGCTTAAGTGTGCAGTAACACCATAATGAAGTACTCACTGAAGTTTTGGCAATCTTCATAGACTAAAAATAAGAAATATGAATATTAGTGAATGATATTACAATTAAAAATAATTTATTCACAATAAAAGCAATGATTGTCTTTAAATATTTGCTGCAATGCACTGTGACCAACAGACTTGATTCTGTATGTACCTCACTTGTATATAAAGTTAAATTTAAATCGTTGTTGTGTACACATTCTTAGCAAACATAGCAGTTTCTCATGGCGAAAAAAAGTTAAATACAAAAACTTACAAAAAAACCCCCCAAAACAAAACACAGGAGCAAGGACAAAAGACAAATAAGGAATCCAAAGAACATTAAGGAAAGAAAACACACAAAGAACATGAAGTGGAACCAGGAAGTGACTGAATTAGATAAAAGGAACCGGCAAGAAGTGACCGAGAATGAAGTGATCGAATGCAAGTTCTGGAATGCTGAACATAAGATCTAGGCTGATTAGCTAAGTGATTACAGGTGTGAGTGGAGAGCAGAAGGCACACAGAGGAGAGGGAGTGAGAGAGTGGCACAGGGGGCGAGGGAGAGTACACAGGGGAACAGGAAATAAATCTAACACTACAGAATAACTAAAGAAACATCATAAAACTAGAGAAGCAAAGAATAACTATAACTAAGAAATAAACAACTAGAAACACAGAGAAGAACTGAACTAAAGGAAAACAGGATCAAGACAGATCTAACCAAGATAAAAACACAAAATAATAATGAAGCTAGAATCAAATCAAACCACCAAAACAACTCAACAACCAGGATCCTAACACTTTGGAAGGTTTTCTCTCTGGATTGTTCTGTATTTACTTCCATCCATCTTCAGTTCTTTATCTAGAATCAGTTCTGATCCAGTCTGATCGGTGCATCTTTCTTCACTTCACTATTTCCCCTGTATGCCACAATAACTGTTTTTCCTATCAGAGTTGCTGATCTCAGCATCTCCACGAATGGTCCAATCAAAGCATCCAATCAAATAATTTGTTCTCAATAAATAATAATAGGTTGGGAGGTCTACTTCTTCTCTCCCCCATTCACAGACTCTTTTGGAGATCTGCAAGAAAACTTTGGCTTCACTATTCTAAAACATGAATTTCACTTCTATTCTGGAGAAATAGATGTAAAATGAAAGAACAGAGGTATGAATAATAATGGTGATGGACTGGATCGGCCTTCACATGAACACGCTTGCTGTGTTAATATCACAACCTGAGCTCTCTCTGTTTTGATCTCACTCTGTTTCAAATGATAAGGCACAATTGTTAGGTGTCATTGTTTCTTACTTTCTTTTGCGGATTCAGTTGTGTAATTTACTTTGTATAGTCTGGCATAAAAACACCTGAAGTGAAATGCATGGATTTTGTGTTTCCCTTCAGTTGTCTGTGTACAGATTGTGTCCAGGTTCTATAAACAAAGAAAAACATGATCAAAAACATCAACAGGTGGAAAAACAAGACAAGAAAAAGACACTGCCATTGAAATTCTGATATGTCTAAGAAATGCACTCACTAGGCCTTTAAAGCAATCCTTATTGATTTTATCAAATAATTCTCGCCCTCTGTTTTTCCATATAGTGCAATTTAGGATTTTCTGCAAAAAAGAACAGATAAATGCACACTCTTTCAAATGTAGGTAAAAGTGCAACTCATTGAAACATACAGAATGGTTCCGATTCTCAAAGATAATCATTGCATCATCAAGTTACCTCGGTGCTGGTGGCATTTACTAGGAGAATCAGATCAGTCATGTTTGTGCCGTTCTAAAATAAGCACAAAATAAGACACAGAGACGATATTTACAGTTAATCCTTTCAGTTACATCATATACAGATCATTATAACCAAAGCTGTGAGCAATGAACTAGTATATTTAAAAAAATCTTTATCAGTATTACTATTTTTCACTAAGAGGTAAGAAGTAACAGGGCCGTGCAGAGACCTTTGGAGGGGCGAGGGCTCAAAGTAAAAAAGGGGCAGATTGAACAAGATCTTAAAACACCGTATATCAACATAGCAACAACCCATATTAATAAGGAATCTAATATTTAATTGGAATTCATTGTCATCATGTGGGGACAAAGCAAAGCAAATGTAGTCTATGTTTCCCTGACAGGTATAATGTTTCTGTTTCTGCTGCTGACAGTTCTGGAGGGCTGAGCTGATCTGAGACCAGAGGAGAGAAGGTCACTGGTTATGAAGTTATGAAATAAGCAATTTTGCTGCTATTTTAATAAATAAACTCTACTACTTCTGTAACAACTTGGCTGCAGACTGCTTTAAAGATCAAAAAAGCTCAGACGGGTTAACTCTACATCACTTTTTGATGTTAGAACCTTTGAGATCTAGAATTAAAAGGTTGAGAGAAATCAAGGTAAAGAAAACTTAGTAGCTGCTGATAGGGGCCATTCAGGGGTCCTCCAGACATTCAGGGGCCCCTAGAAATGGTTGAATTGTAAAACAGATAATAGATCTAAACGTGTAGCATTCATTTATTGAGAATGGCAGTGCTATTAAATTTTACTTAATGTATTCAGTAGAGAATAAAAATAAATAAATAAATTATGCATTTAGGATATAATTAAGAAGTTTACTTTGTAAAAGTGCAAAGAATCATCTGGATAGTTTGATTGTTGTGTTACCATGGTTACAGCATGGTGTAATCTTCACTAAATCTACATTTACACACTGTTTGTGATGCTGATGTTCTTAGTAGGAGGGGGTCAGGGAGCCTAAATCATGATTCTGCCTAGGGCCCCATATTACCTTGGGCCGGCCCTGTGGCCTGCTGTAAAGAATAAAAGGGGCGGGGCTCCCCCTGCACATGCCTGACTAGAAAGTTAAACGTTCATGAAATTTAATGAGATGGAAATACTTGATTGCTACATTTGACTGGCTGGCTAAACATTCAATTTTTACTTATGGAGGATTACTTTTTTGTATTTGATAAACTGGAAACCAAAACAACTGAGATAGACAATTAAAAGCAAAAGAAAACCTAAAATTGACCAAAATGCTTCCGGTCAACCAATGCTACTGTGTTCTCACTCCCTGCTGTTGAGTGAGAACAGTGTTTTTACTGAATGCAAGTACAAATGAACACTTGTCTGTTGTGAGTTTCACACACATATTACAGACAGAAAGGATTTTCAGTATATTATTCAATTGACAGCATTTCCAAAAAAGCAAAAACAAAAACAAAAAACACAGAACTTGGCATACCCAGTGTTCTTTGAAGAAATGATCATGACAATTCTCCTCTGACAGGCCGGTGAGACTTAAAAAAACCTAGAAAAATGTAAAGCAAAGTTATTATTTTCACTGTTAATTTTTTGTTTCTTGCATTCTATAAAAATGATGAAAGAAATGAATAGCTGTCTATATCCTTTTAAATCACCTTTCCCATCCAGTGTTCACTCTTCTTAGTATACATTCCCCGTCCACTTTATACAGCTGTCCAATAATTTGGCAACACAAATTTTGAATCAGCCAGTGGCATGATAGAGACCTCATCTATTTGACCTTCTAACTGTGTTGAAGACAACTTGCCTGAAGATTAGGATGATTGCAACTTTAAGTTCAAAGTGAGGATCAGAAGGGGGTTGAAATTTGATCTAAACACAACCTTATTGCTGATTTCCAGACATGCATCTCTACTTTGATCTTCACACACAATCATTTCTCAGAGAACCATCCATCTCTCTCTGTCCCCGTCTTCTGCTCATATCAGCCATTATATGCATTCATTAAGATATTCACCATGTCACAGAGCTCAAATCAACTCTAAGTGATGTTCTGAATGTGGCAACGAGTATGAACATATATGGAACCAATGAGTCAGTTGCTCAACCTGAGTTTGTGTTTTTTTGTCATTCCTTCCCACATCCTAATTTACATGCGATATGGATGTAAAATAAAACAAAACAAAACAAAAAAAACCCCGGCTAGACTACATAACATGTTTTTTTCTTCAAACTACTCCTTTAATTCAAAACTTTTGTCTATGTCAACATGTGATGCGCACCTTTAAAGCTGTAAATGAGTGAAAGAAACCAATTAATCACTAAACAAATAAATAAATGAACAAATGGCCAATTAGATTGATTTAGTAGACAGCATCACATTCTTTAGCTTGTTTTATTATGTACCAGTAAAAATGATGACAGAATAAAATGTACAAATAAAAAAGTTATGACGATTGTAAAACCATTGCACATGTTGCAGGCTTTCATCATTTTTGGACGCGTACCAACATGCATCCGATGAAGTTAAGGGAAAAGGAGGAAAATAAAACAATCTGACATCATCAGAGATGATTTAGCACATAGACATCACAAGTCATCTTTGCAGACAGTCAGGGTTGTGTGACTAAACAAGTAATACTTACAAAGAACAAGAGAAGGAGGCGGGAAGCCATTCCGTTACCGTGACAATCCAGGTTTACTCTTTGATGAGAGAACAGAAGATACAAACGAAGAAAACTTTAGTAGCCAGTCCCAAGGTGGAACCATGTAATACGGTTTTATTAGGGTGAAATGAAAAGTTATTTGCTGGTATTCAGCGTCATAAACAGTTCTTCCTCACATCTTTAATAAAAAACAGAAATATTTGTACACACCAGATGCTAAAATAAAGATGGACAATTAGTCACTGAGCTTCGCCAAAAGTTGATAAAAAAACAAAAGCGATGATAACAAAGCTTCATCCAGATGCCAGACACACATTCTACAGAAAGCTGTTTGGAGGTTTTCTAATGATCTGATCAACTTTTGACTGGTTATGGAACATAATTCTCCTTTTTCTGTGACAAGAAATCATCAGTATGAGGATGTTGTTTATCTTAGTTTAGCCTGTGTTTTTGTTGTATGCATGTGTGTGTGTGTGTGTGTGTGTGTGTGTGTGTGTGTGTGTGTGTGTGTGTGTGTGTTTGTGTGCGTGTGTGTGTGTGTGTGTGTGTGTGTGTGTGTATGCGTGTGCGCGTGGGTGTGTGTGTGTGTGCCAAATTATGGCAAATTACAAAAAAGAAGAAAAAAATAACATTTCCAGTAAATTTTTGTGAGAACTCCATTCTTGCTGCCATGTTTCAGTTGCAGTGGAGCCAGTCAGGAAAAGAGCTCATGAGTTCAGGAGGGAAGCCGTCTGTGAGCTGGAATGTTGTTTTTTTAGCTGTGTTGGCAACCAGCAGGTTCCTGCACCTAACTTCACAAACTGTTCCTGGTTCCTCTCAGCGGCTGCTGAACTTTAGAACCACCACTCCCACAAACCAAACATACAGGTCAACAAGGCTGTGTTTTCACTTATTTTTAATTCCTATGATGTTGCCCATGGACTTTCTGCACAAATATAAAACCATATTCCAAAAGAGATAGCTACATTTTACCTAGCTTGCATGATTTAGAATAATTTTTTTTTGTACGTAAAATTTTTTCTTTTGTTATTATTGTTTTTAACGTGTGTATAAATGAGCTTCCCCAGAAGAGACACATAAAGGATTATTTTTCTACCTGACTTTCCAGCAGCCTGTCTCGATGGCTCTTACTAACTGTGGCTGGAACCAACAGCAGAGGAGCGCCGTCTGTTCACGGTGTCCGCAGATTCACTTATTCCTGGATTTTTCAGTGAAACATAATGCCAAAAGATATTTGCTCAAAATTGGCCTGCAAACATATTTTTTCATAGAGCATATTTAAAATATCTGAAATAATAACAAAAAACCCATATTAACCCAAAGCTCCGCCTTAGCTTTTGGTCTCCAGCTTCTCCAGCAGTTAGCAAACACCTGGCGAGACCGCGGCTCTACTGAAGCTCCTAAGAACAATTGTAAACAATGGATGGAGTCCAAGGAGCCCAAAAATGTTTTCCACAATCAGAGGAGCCAACACAAGTTCCAGTTTCTACTTACATGTTCTTTTCCTAAAAGATGGACTAAGTGCTTTCTGTGTACTTTGTGGTTCTGTCCTGGACTCTCAGTTTCAAATGTCGGTAGCTTTATTGTTGAATCTGTGATGAGGCATGACAGAAATTATGGTTCTGGTTTGTTTTGATTCTGCAAATCCAGTTTTGCTTTTTGGTCAAACTGAAGCTTTTCGGTAGTGGAGCAGGGCAGGAAATGGATTTGTGCCACCACTCACACAACCCTGTCCCAAAGCTCCCAACTGCATTGATGTGTTTGTTTTTCATCCAACAAAACAACCGTTCCCCTGAGAGGGCGGCAGGGGAATGGTTTCCTTCCACAGCCAAACGACTCAGGAATTAACTTGTTTTATATCATTTCTTTTACACAAATATGTTCATTACCTTTTTATCAGGTGTGTGTGTTTTGTTTAATCTCTGCAGCTGAGAAATGTTGAAATTCTTAAGAATCCTCTCACTGCTTTTTTACAAACAAGTCTAAACTCATTTCTGATTCACTTTCTTAGAAATTTGTTTTATTTTCTGGGAACTGTTATCTCTCCTCTAAAAAACTCATGACTGCTATTTATTCCAGACAACCCGAGTTCATGAAACCAAACTTTTCTTTTAAGTTTCTTTTAATTGAACCACATTTATCCTCGGACAGTGACGTAGCACACACAGAAGGACGTGAAACCTCACTCGAATGTAAATACTACATTTCATCAGTTTTTGTCTCATAACTCAGCGGTCTGCTCACCGAAGCGCATGGAATGCACGTTCTCTGTGGGACACTTTCATTCTCTGTGAAAAAGAAATCAGGGTTGGATCAGCAGGTTAACTCCAAACAGGTTTGATTATTCTTAAGGTGATCAAAGTGTGTGTACAATCACACACATTTAAGTAGCTGTGCAAAGGTGAGCCATTTAATTGTGGAGCGCTTTGGCTCTGATGGAGAACATGGCCAATGGAAGGATTCAGCAGGAACTTGTGATCAGAGATCATATTGATGTGCTGGGAATGTTGATGATGGTTTATTAGAGTTTAGATTAACCCAGACTGATCATCCTGGATTTCTGCGCAGGACTTGAAGTAGGAGCCGTGTGGTACCGGTCCCACTTCAGCTGGAGCTGCTGACTGGTCAGACAGTCATCCTTCAGTCGAGCCATGCCAGATTTATGAGTGAAATACAAAACATCTCTATTCTGGAAATGTGCAACTTATACACATGATTCGAATAAACGTCCACATTCGCCACTCACTGTAAAAGACTCCGACACGCTGTCTGTCTTTAAACCCCAGCTGAACGCTCTGCTGTTCACACGTTTGGATCTCTTTATTTTATCTTCTATTTGGATTTTATTTGCTTTTTTTGTGAGGTGACCTTGTGTGCCCTGAAAACACCTTTTAAATAAAATGTATAATAACTATTATAAATACTTGTATTGATACAAGCAAGTTCCTGTTGCCATGGTTATTGCTTCACGTGGAGGCAGCCTTCTGGGTATCTATACTAATGTGAAAAAAACCCATCTCATCCTTGTGTCAAAACTTTTTAATGGATTCATTTCAAAATTACCGCGTTTCCATTAAGCAAATTTATTTTGAAAATATGAATTATAAGTTTACAAGCTCACCTACTCAAAAACAGATGAAGTCTGTTAAATAAATAGCTTAAAAACTGTAGATTGTGTCCTTCAGTAAAAGCTTCCACAGACTCAATTAAATGTTTGGGGGGGAAAATGTCATGATCCGTGGTTTTCTGTGTGTTTTTGAGTTTTTCAATGTGTTCCTGTTTCCCTGTGAGTCTCTGTCCTGTCCTCCCCGTTGATTGTCTCCCAGGTGTGTCTACTTACCTGATTACCCTCCATGTGTATTTAAGCCCACCTGTGTCTGTGTTCTTCGTCGGGTCCTTGTCGTTGTCGAAGTTCGTTATGTCTAAGTCACGTCTTGTTTCCGCTCCAGTAGAACTGTAAAGTCCTGGATAGCGTTAGCTCTCGTTTTTGTCCTGTGTATCAGTTGCTACCGGTATTTGGCTGTGTGCCTGTCTTTCTGCCGTGCTGCCTGTTTTTGGACTGAGAGCTTCATCATTAAATTCATTATTTTCACCATAACCTGGGTTCGCTGCGTCTCTCCTCACCACCATCAACTACACCGCTCATGACAGAAAAAAGTAATTCAAGTAGGGTAATTAAACTTTTACTATTCTTTCTTTTCCCAAAAAATATTTTTAGCAAACACATTTTTTGTTCCCTTACAAGAGAAGGCAAAAAAATCCACCAAAAACTCTGGGTAACACTTATTTGAAGGGGGGTGAATAAGACTGACATGACACTTTCATAAACATGAAAGTGTCATAACCAATAAATCATTACTGTTTAAACTTTACCTTTAATAACATAAAGTTACTTAATTTTTAAAGTGCAATCAGTAATACTTTTATAACAAATTTATATCAGTAATGATTTCTTGGTTAATGTCAAGTTGTCATAACAAAGACATTTTAAATAATGTCAACTTTGTATTAAAAGTATCATGATTTACCGAATGACGCTTTATGACAACAGTCATAAATATTCATGAAGGCTTATTCATGTTCATGACAGGTGTTATGTCATGTTTATGACAGTGTCATGTCAGTCTTATTCACCCCCCTTCAAATAAAGTGTTACCAAACTCTGTAACTCAGGTTAGTGGAGCCGTCCTGTGTCCTCATGGTTGTATTTAAGTCTGCAGGCGTTCCGTCTGCAGAAATGTTTCCCAAAATAGTAAGTAAATGAAAAAAAGGGAAAAGTTAGAAAAAAAATCCCTTTAACATACTGCCAGAAACACACTGCAGTTTGTTCACATCATAATATTCTCCAAGATATGAATGGAATATCTTGTGCTTAATGTGTGTGTGGGTGTGTGTGTGTGTGTGTGTGTGCATAGTTGTTTGTCCTGTGTGTCTCTGTGTTGCCCTGCGACAAAACGGCGACCTGTCCAGGATGACCCCGCCTCTTGCCCGGAATGTTAGCTGGAGATAGGCACCAGCACCTCCTGACCTCACTAAGGGACAAGGGTGTTAGAAAATGGATGGATGGATTTGTTTATGTATTTATTTTAAAGTAAAAGCTCGTCCAGTCGGTCCCTCTCCTGTTAACCTCCTCTGGAGCTCCACGGTAGTTTGGGCTTTTGCTTCAAAAAGCTTTTCATCCGCTAAAAGTGCTTTTTTTTTTTTTGGTCTGATACTAATGTTTGTTTGATGATCTGAAATGATTAAGTGTGGCAAATAGGCAAACAGAGTGAAATCCAAAAACTACAAGAATCCATAAAATCACAGATGAGCTACAGTGGATTTGTAGGCTCCATCTACAAATCCACCGCTCTTGACTGAGCTCTTGACTGAGCAGAGGTATTTCACTTCCCACACTGTGACTTCGTGTGGAATTGCAGACGGTTTAGACAATAATAATGGGTGTACAGAGTTTAATATAATGGTTTACTTTGACTGAGCAGCTGGTCCTCATTGATGTCACTGTACATGGAGTGGAAACACCGACTCCCAAGAGATGAAGTGTGTGTACGTGTCCGTGTCCGGGTTTGGTAGTCGGTAGGAAAGAGGAATGTTCCTGGCATGGCTGTGCCCAGTCTGAAGTTCACCACAGAGGAGGCTCCTGCTGTGCAGAAACAGCATTTCAGAAAATCTGCCTGATTTCATTTTGACTTTGTGAATTTAGGGACCCCACACTGTAACATCCCAACACGTCAACATACCAGTGCAGAGGGTGGAGCTGTGGGTGGAGCTGCCTCCTGTCTGTAGATTAAGATCGGAACATGAGAACGCTGAGGTGAATGTGTTTTGGCAGTAGAGGGTAGAGGTCAAAGTACCACAGTAATAGTGGACATGCTATTGAAGATTGATTTCACCAGATAACATTGTTTCTGTCTGTTAGACTGAACAAAAAAACCCTACCATTATCACTGCTCCCAACATGATTAGTAAGTGTTTACTTACATTAACGGTGTTTGCAGTGATTTCCTCTGTTTTCACTCATTTCGGAGAACATTTCTGCTGTTAATGCATGTCGGTTTTTCTGATATGCATCACTGTAAATGTCTTAATGTTCACATGCACATTATAGACATTTCTTTTTAATTACATTCTAATCTTGCACAGTATATTACCATTATTATAGTTTGTCTATTTTTTTAAATACATTTTCAACACTTTTGGAACTTTTTTGTGAACCTCCACATCCTGATGATGCTGTTGCTCCTGAATGTCCGCTCTGACACAACAAAAGGCTGTTTCTATTGTACTCTTAAATGCAGTTCATTTCTTTAAACCAATTTAAATGTAAGTTTCAAACAGAAAAAACACAAATCAACACCGTAATTTCAATCAGTTATTTTCCATGATTTAAGTAGTTTATATTTTTAGGAAGACACTGAACGGGAAACACGTTATCCCAATCTGAACGGAAAGCCATGGTACTTCAAGGTATTTTTCTTACATATCTGTTTAAATTATTAACATAGCCTGTCAGGAATGCTAAGACTACTTAGCATGTATGTTGATGACGGCAGATAAACTTTTTTTTTCTGGAGCATTAAGCTTTTTCTCTGCCATCAACACATTTAGCAACACATACACGAAGGTGATTGACAGCGCTAAAACCCCCGGCTTGTTTTTCTTTCACAGATAATCTGTCTCTTATTGTACTGTCACTACAGGTTTTCCATGGTATTAACAATTATAGAAAAAAAAAACATTATTTTTGTAAAAGTTACATTCTTCAGCTTTTAAAGGCCGGGGGGACGGAAATGGCTTTCGAGACCTTAGGACGCATGACCTGGAAAGCTCTGATTTCTCATCATGCGATCTAACAAGGAAATGTTCTGGACAAAGATTTACTCAAGGAGAACAAAACCCAGATCAGTTTCTTACACAACCTGTGGTTTCTAGAAACAAAACAGCAGAGCAGCAGAGGAAGCGTCTGAGCCGTGCGTGCAGCAGAAAACAGAAGTCAGTCACTCTAACACCCAAAGACAAGACTTACTTGCTGATCATGCAGATCTTACCGACCTGCATATGTCAGCATTACAAGAAAAGGCTTGTAATAAAGCTTATTGGTCCTTATATGACCTTATTGGTCAGAACCAAAGTCTGGCTTCATACACACACAGTTAGCCGACTTGCCTGACACATCTGTCTCCTAGTGACAAAGACCACTGCTCACTAATGTGCACCACAAATCTATTCGATAAAACAATACTCAGATTGATCTGTGATTTCTGCAGTGAAGCCACAAGAATTACAGCTCTCAGTTGGAAACAGATGGTGTCGTTGACAGAAAAACTGATGCAATGCTTGTATAAATGCTAAACACGCTTCCCTGCCAACGATTTCTGAGTAGGTTACTTGTTGTGTCTACCACTAAGTGGTGTGCGAGGATAGTACTGATTGCAGAGAGAAGAAGAGCTAAGATGGAGGAAAGAAATACCTGACGTTGCTGTACTGCTGAGCAAGTTAAGAATAAACACTGTTAAGAAGAGTTCTTTGTCTTGTCATGCTTCTACCTCGTCCTGGCTTCCAAACATAACATTCCTGTCAAATTTAATTTGTTCGAGAACCCTGAGATGTTTATACAGAGTTACGTTTGCATGGACCACCTTACCAAAAAGTATGTGCTGACCTGTGCTGCCTGGATTTCTGTATTCGTCATTAAAGCCATCATTTTGCACTCAACTGTCCTCACCACCACAGAACTCCACTTCACGGCACAAGGGATTCGTCTGCAGAAATGGAAATGGCGTCGCCCAGTACATTCAACGTTCAAGACGAGGATTATTTTCAGAAGGAGAAAAGGTGGATGGAAGGACCAAATTACCACACCAATACAACACACACATACACACATATTTTTACTCAAGTAAAATAAAAAAAAATAAAAAATATTTGGTAAAACGGCGACCCTTTACTGAGTAAACATCAAAACAAAAACCGTTCCATATTTAAAAACTGCATCATCAAACTCATCCAAATATAAAGTTATGGGGAAATTCTGGAATTTTAAGAAAAGTATAGAAAATAATTCATAATTACAAAACAGTAAAATCAAGCATACCTGGCTGTAGCTATGTTAACCTTTGACCTGCCTCAGTGGCCAATCTGTGGTTTGGATTAACCCTTGTGTGTGCGAGAACTGTGGCAAACTGTTGAGTATTGCAGTCGTTCACTGTTGTGTCCCTTTATACAATAAAGCTAAAAGAAAGGTATTGAGTTTCGGAAAAATAGCGAAAAAAACACGTATGACTTTTGCCTTGAAGAGCTCCAGTGACTTCTGTGTTGGTCAGAGAAACTCAAGACATGACTTAAATGAAAGCCAAGAATGTTCTCTTTAAGATGGCACCAAACATTGTGTTAAACCATGTGACAAATATCTATACCATGAACCTAAACCAGACATACCCCAGTCTCAAAAAACAGAATTTATCCAAAGGGGTAGCTTACTTCATGAGCTAAAAGCTCATGAAGTAAGCACTCAACTGCCATTTTGGAAAGGCTATCAGACCAAAATATTAACTAGAGACATGCATCCAAAAAAATTGGTCTGGCTCATGGACTAAAATGTATCACGTTTTCATATTTTTATTTAGAAAAGAATCTGATCACCATCAGGTTTCTGTCCTTCTGCCTCAACAATCGTTTGTCTGTAAAACTTAATACACTGAAGCATTTTGACAAAAAAGTTAAGTCCAAAGAAGTGTCAATAGATTTGCACGGCATGTCACATGAGATTTATTTTCTTATACAAGACTGTCAGTGTGTGGGGAGGGGGTGTCAGCTACCAAGGAGGAAATTCCTACCACAGACCTCAATACATGTGAAAACTGTTTCTGTACTTCTATGTAACTGTATTCATCCAGTGAAAATAGTGCAGGTATTATTCCTAATATGTGGATTACATAAATATGAATCAAATTACCTGATTTAGAGTAAATATTTGCCGATTTGTAGCTGTAACCGCCAGCTAACCAGAGCAGTTGAGTTTTTACCATCTATCATGAAATGTGGTGTAGAGTGGTGAGGATGGACCGAGGCTGTCCAAAGAAACCCAAAAACAACCCAACAATAAGGCAAAGAGCTCAGACACTGGCAGCAACTAGTGGACTAACTCGATTGAACAAGGGCAGAGTAGACGACTTACGACTTTAGACTAGGATGGCAGGGAAACACAGTCACAGTCAACAGGGAGATACAGTCACAGTCAACAGGGAGATAATCATGGAAAACAAAGGACAGCTATAAACTATCAAGGGGTAGATGAGACAACACAGGAACCTGTTAGAGATTTTTTGGTATTATCATTTTGTTATTACTTTAGTTCATATTCAGTCTAATGTTAATCAATAGTTAATCAACATTCAGTATTATTGTGATTTTCAGTTTAAAGTGTTCTCTTCCTTAGGTGTGTATAAACTGACCTGGAGGTCACATCTGCCTGTTCGTCTTTATGTGAAACAGTTAACTGTGTTTCCCAGACCTTAAATTATGTTTCCACAGGTGCCTCCTTATCAACCAGAATACTCCCTACCTCCCTACCTTAGAAACTGTCTGTGTGCAGTAGTATTTTGTCTCTGTTGTCTTCCTTACCTATCCCCCCTCTTTTTGCTTGATAATAAAAGACAAGCTATAACCAAAGGTCTTTAGAACGCTCAGTGAACAGCTCGGAGGAGCAGTTTTCTGAGACTTCTCCTTTTGCAAAAGCTTGGTCATAAAATTCATATGCATTGTCTGTGGTTCTTTTAATGAAGGTTTGAAAGGAAAAAATACCCATCAGAACCAATTAACACACAGAAAACCAAATCCTCACACTATCTGAGTTTGCACAAAATTAATCTGTGATGAGTTCTTCTGTCAGTCCCAGTGACCTAATTATCCAGTTCAGCATTCAGTAATGTGGAAATTCCACTTTATTATCTCACTCCCGCTCCCCTCATTGTTTATGAGTTTCTATATCAACATATCTGCATGTCATTTCCCTTGGACTTCCCATAAAGCACAGCAAGTCCCATTGTCGTGAGCCAATAGCTGGCTGCTGGATTAAAGCAGAAGAAACAGAAAACTCCTTTCTGTGTTTCTGAATCCTGGTCTGAACATGTGAGCTGGTCCTGAAGTCCAGCTTGTCTCATATGAGGCCTAACGTGACACTTTGTCTCCGACTGCTTTCCTCTCCTGCTTCCTGAGCCCGGCTCAGTCAATGCCCTGTCCCCTTATCCGCATGCAAGGGCTTCACAAAGTGAAGATTAGATGTAAACTGTTGCCATTACCGTCTAACTTTATACCAGTAATATGGGGTTTTCATCTTCCATTTTATTAAACCCTTAACTGCCACCCGGGAAATGCTTATGTGTTATCCAATGGACACCAGTGACCTCATGACGGCTAATGGGGCCAAACTGATTTTTATTATTATTTGACTGAACGCAACTGAATTAAACAAATTTGCTAAATGGAAACACGCCAATTTACAAAAAAAAAAAAAAAAAACTAGGATAATGTGGTTTTTCAAATATAATAGATGTATTTTGCTGAACTGCAATGGTGATCAACAGACGGATGTTGCTACAGGCAGAAACGACAAAGAAGACAACAGGAAGTGGTCGGAGGATGATGGATTGTGTGTGTTTTTCAGACAATGTGCAACGCTCACAGCATCAAACACTTCATAAAGATTTGTGTGGATTCAACACGTCATTTCAACGCGTCGAATCCACAAGTCATACATAAAATCACCGAGAACAATTTCCCAAGTAGGCTGGGCTTGTCGCTCCAACGCTGAGATGAGACGCCAACATCTCCTCTGGTTGGCTGATAGATGATGAGTGCTAGCGCCATGGCTGAATATATCAAGTAACGTTTTACGTGCTGTGATTGCAAAATTGCAAAATTGCGTTTTTTCAACATTTGTAATTGAATCGCAGCCACAGATACCACTGGAGTTTTAATTTCACTTTGGGATCATTAAAGTAATTTTGAATTTTAATACATCCCATGTTGTACCGTATATGTTTTGGGTTTTTTTTTTTGCCTTATTGTTAATGGTAAATTGATTATTACATCAATTTAATTATGTCAGAAACATTTAATCTCTAAATTGAGATTAAGTGTTTCTAACATAATTACCACCATGCTTAAATTCATCACTGTTATCAAAAATCATTAAGTATTTTTACAGTAAAATCAAAATAAGTAGCATAAATCAGTGTTTCTGCATCATGGATATCATCCACCCGCAATATTTTATTTTTATCTGTTCTGCTAGTCACATATTGGACTTCAGACTCAGAACATCTTCTGTGCTAAATTACATCTATTTCCTGTATAAATTAATGCAAAAAAAAAAAAAAAAAGATTTGCAAAGACAACAGAAAAGCTTGTAGACTTAAAATATTGTATAAACCTTTTCAGGAAACTGGTATCAACTGTCAAGAGACAAATTCAGGCCAACCAACTATATCTCCAGTCTCACCATCAGCAAACAAATCCAACAATTTGCCCCTGACTCATCGTTACACCAACATTCAAGCCTTTTGTTTTTGTCACATTAGTATTCACAACCCAAGGTATTGTTCACAGCAGAATTGGGAAACTTCAGCACTTTTACATGAGCATGAGGAATGTGTTCTTATGCACAAGCTTTAAGTTAAAAAAAAAAAAAAAAGAGGGAAAACTTATAAGACTTGTCTCAAGGTGGTAAAAAGCAGGAAGGGAAGAATCCAGCATTGAACAGCAAAAACCAGCAGCTTGTAAACTGAAGCAGGAGTTGAAAATGACAAAGGAAGCAAACAAGAGGAAATGTGGAACAGCTGAGGGGAGAGACTAATCAACCCAACGGGAAATGAACCAGGAGTTAAAGATCACACAGGAGGGAAGGGTTGGCAATAAACTAAGAGACGTAAACTCAAACAAGAAACCGAACATACAAGGGGGAAATTAAGGAGCTATGAGTGAGTATTAGGGCCGTTGTAGATAGAAAAGAAAGAGAAGTAAAAACTCAGAAATGTTGAGATTTGATTTCAAAGTTTCTAGAAAAAAACACTTGGAAATTCCAGAGTTTTAAAGTAAAAAGTCTTGAGTTTTTTCTCTAAAAAAATGTTCTGAATTTAATCTTAAAATTTCTGAGTTTTTTTCAAGCAAGTTTTCAACTCTACCAACTCCTAAATTTCAAAGATTTTTCCCCCCATTCAAATTTCTGATTTTTTTTTTTTTTTTTTTTGGCCTTAAATGGACTCCTCCACTGTTTTCTGCCTACATCGGCGCCAAACACGGCATCACAGTAAACACCATCAACAATTCATTTGCTCAGGAAATTGACATCAACAAACTGACCTGACCACTGAAAACCACTTTTCTGAGGAAGACCCAACAAAGACTCTTCTTCCTCAGGAAACTATAGAATCATTCTGTCCACCTTCCATCCTCTCTGCCCCCCCTGCAGACACACCACACCCTTATACTGCACCCTGAGGATTGATTGAGACTTTATTTATTTATTCATCACTGAGGGTGCCACTCCAATTTCATCATATTCTGGGAACATAATGACAAATAAAAATCTTATGTCTTTGGAATCAGCTTTGAAATGTCATCACCAACCTGGAGTCATGCCCAGGTCTCATATCTAATGCTGATGATTCAGGCAGTCTAAGCAGATCGTCGCTGCACAGCTTAAAAACTGACCGTCAAACACAAACACCGGCTGCAGCAGCAAAACAGCAGGAGTGTAAGTATTTACTGGAGATTTGAAAGCAGATTGTAAAATAGATTCATCAAACAGTTGCAGAGCAGCAGGAGCTAATGGGAAGATCAAGGACAAGTCAATGTGTAAGTTAAGCAATTGTACCACCTATGGCTCGGCAGGAGATGAGGAATTTGGTGCTCTATGTTTTTCATTAATTTTTCTGTTTATTTGTACATCCATCCATCCATTATCTAAACCCGTGAAGGATAAGCAGTCATGAGGCGAGAGGGGAAGGTTACACCCTCCACTGGCTTACTGAATATTTTAATAATCACTGCTTTGCTGTTAAATTTTTTTTTATGTGACCCATTGTTGGTTATAGTTTTATTTATTATTGGTCTCATAAAATGCCCAGGACTTTACTGTATGTACATATTCTCAACATGTAATTTGACACCTCAAACCCACATTACTTTTAGGAATAGATTTACTACATTTTATGTTTTACTGTCACTTGAGTCACATTAATATGAAGTACCAATACTCTTAATTGAGTTGAAAGTCTGAATGCTCTGCCCAATGTGAGCAACTTCAATAAATGCAGAGTAAGTCTGCGTTAATCATAAAAGCACCAGACACAGTTTGTGTCGAAGTGAGACTTCCTATTTGTACACCAGCTTTGTTGTTCTTACGTTTTCTACCTGCTGAAACAAAGATTGTCACCTGAAGTGGTTTGCCCTGTTCTAACATACATGACCTGCTCTGTCAGTTTCTTAACTTTTAGCGCAAAAAATTGATTGGAAAAGTTTTTTTTCTGCCTGATTTTATTTTTTAATTATTTGTAAGGATTTTTTAAAATGTTTTCTTCTTTAAAACACCAGAGTTTGAAAATAAAATTTAAATTTTCTCCATCTGACGATCTGTTACTGTCTGAGTAGCTGAGTCGCCTTTTTTTATAGAATACTTTTACTTTTACTTGATTACATCTTTTGTACTGTTACTTTTACTTTTAATTTCTGGTGTCCTCTGCCCACCTCCCCATCCTCTAATGTTAATGAAGCCTCCAGGCCTTTATGTAAAAATACCCGTTTCTTTCACTCTATCGGCTCATTTTGATATAAAAAGAAGAAGAAAGAAATCAGGATTTAAACCTGAGATCAGCACCACAGATAAACACAAACCTTCTATTTAATTACATTTTAGATTTTTTTAAAATATAAAATATTTTTTTTCTGTTCCACTAACTAAAAACTGCGTCAAAGCGCCTTCCTCTCCAACCCCCCAAAAGAAATACCACGAAGTATTTGTAAAGAGAAAACAAAATAGCTGAATCATGAACAAGTATTTCCATTTTTAGAAACATAATAATAACCACTGCCACCAAAAGATCATGATCCCGTTTTCTGCAGCAGGAAAAAAAAATGAAACATGGAATCGATCAACATGTTTAACAGAAGTTTACAAACACATGTCTCATTAATCGCTTCCACTAGCTGCTCATTTCCCCGCTGCTCCCTGCAGAGCGAAACGTCCAAAGTCACACCGTGTGTGGGCTGCTTACAGAGCAGAAGTACGTTTCTGTAGTTTCATGCAAAAAAAAATGTTCAGTCTAACTCGCATTTGCTAGATGCAGGCATCTTCTTGTTTTTCCAAACTATTATTATTGTTATTATGTATCCAATCCTACAAACACGCGCATACAGAAAATTTTCAGAATCTCTCCAGAACATAACCATCACTTACCACAGATAAAGAAGCGGATCGATGTCGTAAAGTTTCTCTGCTTCCAGACTTTCCGATCAGTCACGTTTCATAGAAAACATTCAGAATCCAGGGGAGCCTGCTGTGCTGCAGCCCGCAGTCCGCAGTCTGCTCCGCCTCACTGACACGCCTACACTTTCTCCTTTAGTAAATCACATCTTTATTTTCACTTTCGATGCGAAACGTATCCTCCTCCAAGCAGTGGCGCAAAAAGGGGGTATGCAGCGCATGCAACGCATAGGGGCGCAGCACCAGAGGGGGCGTCAAAACCCCGTCTGGAGGGGGTGGCGCGCCGATTATGTTTTCCCATACACTTCAGTGCGCCTTACGCTCCTTCACCTCGCGCATGTGACGTGGTAAATGTAGGGAGTTTTACACTTCACGTAACTTCGTCTCGGGGGTGGCGGGGGGAGCGAGCGTATGTTTTCCACGCTCCTTCAACCTTCCTCCGGGTGAGAGGGGGAGATGGGGGGGCGCCGACTTATGTTTTCGCATCCACCTGAATAATAGTTGCGCCACTGCCTCCAAGCATGATGTCATCCTGGACTTTCCGAAGGGGGCTGAAGGGGAATGCTCCATCGCAAATAGCAAACAAATGACGGAGCTGAAGGCCCCGCTGCATGCGGAGAGGCAGAGAGTTTCCCACTGGAAAACCACAACGAGTCTGATAAGAAGAAGAAAAGAAACACGATACATTAAATGTTCATTTATCTGAAGTTGAGAAAAGGAAGGAAATTCACCTCTAGTCATTTTAGCAGCATTTAAATAGGGGTGCTCCAATTGGAGTAATTAGAGTAGAGAATAGTGATACTTTGACATCTTTTTACTTAAGTAAAAGTAAAAAGTGGCCATCCAAGAAATTACTCAAGTAAGAGTAAAGAAGTATTTGGTAAAAAAAAAAAAAAAAAAAAAAAAAATCTACTCCAGCAACTGAGTAACTGATCAAATTATCAATCAATATTTTAAAATGACATCATCAGACGGACCAAAATATAAAGTTAAGTGGAAATTTTGGCATTTTAAGGACCAAAATTGCAATAATTCATATAAGTGAGGAAAAAAAATTTAATAAATATAAATATAAAATTTTCACTTAATTCTTTTGCTTTTGCTATGACAACTTACTTTTTTGTGTTCATTTAACTCAAAACTTACAAATCTTTAACCTAATGGAACTTTTCACTTTGACTTTACTTAAAACATTTGAGTTCAATGCCAGTTTCATATCCTATGTCTGACCAACTCAATTTATTATGATCATCCAACTCAATTCACTAAGTCCTTCCATCTCAATTTGCTAAGTTTTTATAATTTAATTCATAAGGGGGTTTAACATGACAAATTTAAGTCACTCTTACTCAAATCATTTATTTTGTTCTAATAAACATTTAAAGTCTCTTTGACTTAATTCTACAGGAAGTCAACCCAAACTTTTAAATAGTTCCAACCTAAATATTTTGGGTTGGAAAAATATTTGTAAACTTTCTTAGTTTGCAGCCTAATACTCTTTTTACAGTGTCCTCTAAATACACTCTAACTTAAAAGTTACAAATCTTTTCCTTAAAGGATCTTTTTACTTTGACTTTACTTGAAATAATTAAGTTCAATACCATATTTGTATCCCACGTCTGACACCATGACTCAAGCTAACCAGGAACAGATTCCCTGGTAAGCGACCGTGGCTCTGTGGTAGAGTTGTGGTCTTGTGATCAGAAGGTTGTAGGTTTGATTCCAGTTTCCTCCTCCCTGTCGATGTGGGCACTTAACCAATCGGTGTATGAATGGGTGAATGTGACTCTAGTGTGAAGTGCTTTGACTAGAAAAGCGCTATAGTTCAGTCCATTTACCATTTTTTTAAAGTAAACTAAATGATTTGAGTAAGACTGACTTAAATCTGTTATCTTAAACATACTTAATAAATTTGTTAAAAAAAATTAGCAAATTGTGTTGGATGATAATATATTGCATTGGTTAAACTTAATAAATTAAGTTGAATAAACTTAATTGAATTGCTTGTTACTCATAGAAGCAATTCAATTAAGTCGGTTCAACTATTTTCTTTTTACAGTGCAGTTTCTTTCAATTTAAAACGCTTACAAAACTTTAAGAAAAACTGCAGCTGTGTGTCTATGTCTGGTGAATGTTTGGTTGAAACATGTTTGTTCTTCATTCAACGGATCGATCCAGAAATTTTACTCAAGTTAGAGTTGAGATGCTTCAAAATAAAATCTTTTTATATATACCAGGGTACTTTTAAAATTCAATAAAGTTTAATTTTTGGGCTTTATTTTGTTAATATAGAGGTTTCTGACTTAGTCAAGAAATGTTTTATACGATCAACAAAATTTATGTGTTGCTTTTATGCGCTTAAAATCATAATGTGGTTGGTGGAAACCTCAACGCCGTATGGATAAAATCAGGCAGGATGAAACACGAGGAGAATGCAAGCAAATACTGGAAGAAGTGAGAGAGAGAGAGAGAGAGAGAGAGAGGGAGAGAGAGAGAGAGAGAGAGGGAGAGAGAGAGAGGGAGAGAGAGAGAGAGAGAGAGAGAGGGAGAGAGAGAGAGGGAGAGAATGTGTCACAGGGGATGGGACATGAATCTAACTCTAAAGATGAACTAAACCTAAGAGACACAATTGAACTAGAGCATCAAGAAGTAGACATAATCAACTAAAATGACTAAGAAAAGACTGAACTAAATGAAAACTGAAACATGCTGATCTAAAAACAAGAAGACGAACAAACAGAAATAACAAAACCACATAGCAATTCAAAGAACCCAACATCCTGATAACTTCCCCTGTAAATCTGGTTCTAAATATTATTTCCAGATTAATCCGATTGCAGAAGCGATATAATTTTAAAAAAAATTCAACATTAAGTAATGTGTTTCATGGAATTATGAAAACTGAATTTGGAAAAAGGAAATGAACCTGGACTGTGTTTTTACTGTGGTTGTTTCGATGTTAATCCTGCAGCACTTTAAGTTCCGTTGATGTATTTTGTAAAAAAGAAAAAAGAAAAAAAGTGTTTCGGAACTTTCAGGCTGACTGTTGATAAAAATCGGCTATAATGTTTTATCTGTAGAAAATAAAAGATGTAATAAACAAAGTTGGTGAAGTTTAAGTTCAATTTATTCTAAATTTAGAAGATTGCTTATATAAAAATAGAGCAGCTCAGAGTCACAGGTAAACAGTTGTGTGGTTTTCTCATATGAATTAAACATTTTTATACAGTCTGTGCTCCTCTCAAGTTGTTTTACCTTCAACTAAATCCAAAAATCAGATTGGGAAATAAAGTTTTTATTTTTATTTATTTATTTTTAATCTTCACACACTGCAACACAAAATGTTCAAAGTGTATGAATATTCATGCCGTCGCTGTATATTGTTAGCAAATGTTAGTCTAGTTTTCCATTTATTGTCATAATTGCATTGAAAACGTTGCATTTTCTTGACTTGTGTTTCTGTTTTGAGAGGATGGCTGATGAGGAAGATATTAATGTTATTCATCGCAAAGAGAAAAATGGTTAAATCTTTCTGTTTTCCATCTTATTACTGGAAAATGGCTTTATTGAGCAGAGAGCTGTCTGGGAGTGTTTGCTAGTGCTGGCAGAGACACAGGTGGAAAAGAGGCTCCATTTGACTCTTATTTTTTAAATGATTTTGCACAACTGTTCCATGAGCTCCCTGTAAACTACAATACCTCTCTATTCATCCTTTCTGGTTCAGCTGTTTTTGACCTTGCTGACAGTCCAACAAAATGGTTTCCTTCTCTTTTTCTTCTGATCTTATCCTGGATGGCGGTTCAAACGCTCACTAGATCTAAAAGTGTTCCTGCAGGCTGACTGCCCTCTTTATTGTAGCTACTCGGGTTGCTGCTATATTTGTAGCTGTCATCAAGCACATTGCTGATGATATCCTGTTGGTTTGAGATCCGTGTCAAACTCCTTTCAGGACTAAAAAATGGCCAAGGCAGCAAAACCAAGCCCACCAAAAAAAAGAATTGCTAAAATATATATATATATATATATATATATATATATATATAAATTCCCTTCTCACCCTCCGCGGGTGGTCTCTCTCTTTCATCCTCTGAGCTCGGGTCCTCTACCAGAGGCCTGGGAGCTTGAGGGTCCTCCAGTATCTTGGCTGTGCCTAGAACTGCACATTTCTGGACTGAGATGTCTGATGTTGTTCCTGGGATCTGTTTGAGCCACTGCTCCAGTTTGGGGGTGACTGCCCCGAGGGCCCCGATGACCACAGGCACCACTGTGGTCTTCACCTTCCAGGCCTTCTCCAGTTCCTCTCTGAGGCCCTGGTATTTCTCCAGTTTCTCATTCTCCTTTTTTCTGATGTTGTGGTCACTTGGTATTGCTACATCCACCACAACAGCTTTCCTCTGTTCTTTATCCACCACCACAATGTCCGGTTGGTTCGCCATTACCATCTTGTCTGTCTGGATCTGGAAGTCCCACAGGATCTTAGCTCGGTTATTCTTCACCACCTTTGGGGGTGTTCCCCACTTCGATCTCGGGGCTTCCAGTCCATATTCTGCACAGATGTTCCTGTACACTATGCCCGCCACTTGGTTATGTCATTCCATGTATGCTTTCCCTGCCAGCATCTTGCACCCTGCTGTTATGTGCTGGACTGTCTCAGAGGCCTCCTTGCACAACCTACACCTTGGGTCTTGTCTGGTGTGGTAGATCTGAGCCTCTATTGCTCTGGTGTATATATATATATATATATATATATATATATATATATATATATATATATATATATATATATATATATATATATATATATATATATATATACATATACATATATATACATATACATATATATACATATACATATATATATATATATATATATATATATATATATATATACAACTCAGCATCAGTGATCCTTGAAATGCTCGGCTATAAGAGCAACCATGAGACCCAATATCCATCATGGAAAAGACGGTTAGAGGCTAAGATCAAGATAACAAGGAGGGAAGTGAGCCAACTGTCAGAGCTCCAAAGAGGTGCAATGAAAAGACCAGTACCTAAGAAGTACAGCCAGATGCCCATACCTGAAGCACTCGAAACTGTCAAACAAAGGCTCCAAGCCTTGGCCAGCCGCCTAAAGAGATACACAAGAGAGAATGAAGCCAGGAGGATTAACCGGCTCTTCTCCACCCAACCAGCTAAAGTGTACTCTCAATGGCAGGGTAATAACAACAGAGCAGAACCACCAAGGCTGGAGACCAAGAAAGAGTCTCGGGTATGAAAAACTGGACAGCACCAGGGCCTGACATGATCCATGCCTACTGGCTAAAGAAACTCACTGCCCTCCATGAGCGACTGGCAGCTCAACTGAACCAGCTGCTACAGAATGGGACTCACCCTGAATGGCTAACTGAAGGGCGCACAATCCTGATCCAGAAGGATCCCTCAAAGGGTTCAGTCCCATCCAACTATCGGCCGATAACCTGTCTCTCTACAACATGGAAGCTCATGTCAGGCATCATAGCGGCTAAGATAAGCGGGCACATGGATAAATACATGAGCACGGCACAGAAGGGCATCGGCATAAATAGCTTGGATTGATTACAAGAAAGCCTATGACTCAATGCCACATACCTGGATCATTGAATGCTTAGAGATGTACAACATCAACAGGACTCTGAGAGCCTTCATTGCAAACTCGATGGGGCTGTGGAAAACCACCCTTGAAGCCAACTGCAAACCACTTGCACAAGTGTCCATCAAATGTGGCATATACCAAGGAGATGCTTTGTCCCCACTGCTGTTCTGCATAGGCCTGAACCCCCTTAGCCAAATCATCAACAAGACTGGCTACGGATACCGACTCAAGAATGGGGCCACAATCAGTCACCTCCTCTACATGGATGACATCAAGCTGTACGCCAAGAGCGAGCGAGACATCGACTCACTGATCCACACCACCAGGATCTACAGCACTGACATTGGGATGTCATTCGGACTAGAGAAGTGTGGCCGGATGGTTACAAAGAGAGGGAAGGTCGTCCGCACAGAAGGGGTCTCACTCCCAGAGGGAACAATAGCAGACATAGAGCACAGCTACAAGTACCTGGGAATACCACAAGCAAATGGCAACCTCGATGAGGTCACAAGGAAAGGAGCCACAGCCAAATACCTCCAACGAATAAGGCAAGTCCTGAGAAGCCAGCTCAATGGCAAGAACAAGATCCGTGCAATAAACAGCTATGCCTTACCAGTAATCAGATACCCTGCCGGAATAATTAGCTGGCCAATGGAAGAGATAAAGGCCACGGACGTTAAGACTCGGAAGCTACTAACCATGCATGGAGGGTTCCACCCCAAATCCAGCACCCTGAGACTGTACACAAGCCGTAAGGAAGGAGGCAGAGGACTGGTGAGTGTGAGAGCCACTGTCCAGGATGAAACATCCAAGATCCATAAATACATCAAGGACAAAGCCTCAATGGACGATGTGCTCAGCGAATGTCTCAAACAATGGGGAACAGAGGACGAGGTGCTGGAGGAACCATCATGGGAAGACAAGCCCCTGCATGGGATGTACCACCGACAAATAACTGAAGTGGCTGATATCAGGAAATCCTACCAATGGCTGGAGAAAGCTGGACTCAAGGACAGCACAGAGGCCCTCATCCTGGCCGCCCAGGAACAGGCCCTAAACACCAGAGCAATAGAGGCTCAGATCTACCACACCAGACAAGACCCAAGGTGTAGGTTGTGCAAGGAGGCCTCTGAGACAGTCCAGCACATAACAGCAGGGTGCAAGATGCTGGCAGGGAAAGCGTACATGGAACGACATAACCAAGTAGCGGGCATAGTGTACAGGAACATCTGTGCCGAATATGGACTGGAAGCCCCGAGGTCAAAGTGGGGAACACCCCCAAAGATGGTGGAGAATGACCGAGCTAAGATCCTGTGGGACTTCCAGATCCAGACAGACAAGATGGTAATGGCGAACCAACCGGACATTGTGGTGGTGGATAAAGAACAGAGGAAAGCCGTTGTGGTGGATGTAGCAATACCAAGTGACCACAACATCAGGAAAAAGGAACATGAGAAACTGGAGAAATACCAGGGCCTCAGAGAGGAACTGGAGAAGGCCTGGAAGGTGAAGACCACAGTGGTGCCTGTGGTCATCGGGGCCCTCGGGGCAGTCACCCCCAAACTGGAGCAGTGGCTCAAACAGATCCCAGGAACAACATCAGACATCTCAGTCCAGAAATGTGCAGTTCTAGGCACAGCCAAGATACTGCGCAGAACCCTCAAGCTCCCAGGCCTCTGGTAGAGGACCCGAGCTCAGAGGATGAAAGAGACCACCCGCGAAGGGTGAGAAGGGAATTTTTTTTTATATATATAAATACATATATATATAAATACATATATATATATATATATATATATATATATATATATATATATATATATATATATATATATATATATATATATATAGAGAGAGAGAGAGAGAGAGAGAGAGAGAGAGAGAGAGAGAGAGAGAGAGAGAGGCTCTGGTGTAACACACGGCTGCTTCTAGACGTTTTGCTCAGAGATCCAGGATGAATTATTACTGAATGTAGTCTGACTACATTCAATAATTGCTCATGTCAGAAACCACCACTGTCTGCACCATTAAACATAGCAATTGAGGCAATGCCCTGATGGTAAATAATGCTCAACTATGAACACTGACCAAGGAGCAACAAGCAAGAAGTAACCAAACAGAAGGCGCTCACCGTGACTGTTTTAACTCTCTATCCCAGTACATGAAGCCAGGTAGTCTGACACCATGGCAGACATTACAGCTGCCACTTTGAACAAAAACAATCAAAGAGCAATGTGCATGCTCTGCGTGCTCTTTCGTTCTTGTGTTTTAGTTATTTGTTAATTTAAATATCAACGTGCATAATTAAATAAAATAATGATGCAGTGTACACAGAGCATTACAAGAACAAAGAACGGGTGTTCTGTCAGGTCAGATCGTCATACGCTTAACACGAACTCACGGTGTTCTGTCAGATCAGCATACGTTGTCAGATAGTCGTATGCTTAGCTTAGACATGCATACGCTCATTACCATATGATTTTATTTAATCAGCAACATAGAATCATGACGTAGATCATTATTAACAGTTATTAACAGTTGTATGGCATCCAGCTGCAGCGAGACCTGCTTTAAATACACTTTGAAACCACAACAACGCATGTATATCTATCTAGTTATCATGTATGTCATATTATAAACAATTTAATGACTTATTTTCGTCATAACTTGTTGCATATGCTGAACTGACAACTCCACTGACGGTTGGACTTAATGCGCATGCGCTGGCATGGTACTCACAGCATGTATGCTATCCTGACAGCGTATGGTAATCTGATAGAACACCGGCAATATCTGTCAGACACGTCATTACCATAAGATTTCATTTAATCAGCAACACAGAATCATGACGTAGATCATCATACACTTTGTTATTAACAGTTGTATGGCATCCTGACTTAGCGGTTAAGTGAGTTTTACACGGGCGTGTGTTGTAGTTGACTGCAGCTGCAGCCAGACCTGCTTTAAATACACTTTGAAACCACGACAACACAAGTATATCTATATAGTTATCATTGAAAACAATTTAATGACTTATTTTCGTCATAACTTGCTGCGTATGGTGAACTGACAACTCTTCTGACGGTCGGACTTCTTAATGCGCATGCGCAGGCATGGTACTCACTGCATGTATGCTATTCTGACAGTTCTATCAAATGGCTATTTGATAGAACAACGGCTCTCAGCGACACTCCAGTCCAATCTAATAAGTACAGAGACGTGCAGATGAATCATACTGTTCCTGAATGTCACCTCACTATACTGCAGACTTTTGGACACAGTGCCGTTGTCCCACATATGCAACAAGTCAGTCAACATCTCCGCACAATAATTCAGCACAGTGAGTGACAACTTTTTTTCATCACAATGCTTATGTGTGTCTATACAGCTAGCTTTGCTAACATCACGTCAACGGATCTTACCTTCTTTGAGCTACTTTTCTAAGTGACGAAAAAAGTTGGACGTTGTCTCCACCATCTGTGAAAGCGAAGCGCTGCTGAGTTAGCTGTGGCCATCGGATTTCTTTTGATTTATGCAGCGATATTCCATTACTGACGATTAGACAAACATTTTCTGCCGCTTAGAGAAAACCACTGCGCATGTCTCAGAGCGCCGCGTGCGAGTGAAAGGTGGGAAGGGGAGAGGGAGGGGGAGAAACACGTAGTTGCTTGGATTTTAATCGGTGCGTTTTGCATCCACTGAAAACAAAGATGTTAACAAATAAACTGGACAGTATGCTGCACGTTTAGTGGTATTTTCACAGTTGCGGTCTCGACTGGTCTTGAAATAAAATGCCGAGTCCTCAGCGCCCGAGACCAAGACAAGACCGAGACCATCAAAAAATGGTCTTAAGACCGGTCTCGAGACCAAGACCAATTTCGAGTACCACAACACTGGGTAAACGAACACGACTTGCGAAGTTTGAGGGAAATCGATCTTTTCCTTATACAATGCTGACTGCTGTATAAAAATGCCTGCATTTTCTAACCTTCTTTCATTTCTACTTGTAAACCATTCAGCGTCTCTTCTTACTTCAGGACTCAGACGCAGTGGAAGGAAGTCTTGTGATATCACACTTTGTCACCTTTGAGTCTTAAGGTTTTTAAAAACCTTTGACAGCTGGTGACTATTTATGGTACTGATTCATGATACCATAAATATGCTGTGGATTCATGCTTTTTTGGATTGTTAGAAAAACATACACATTTGTTTCCTTCTCATTGCTACTTACTGTCTTTAAATTGGCAAGTTACTAAAATTCTAACAGTACACAAAGGTTTGTGGATGTAATATGATCAAATGAAGGGGTATGGATACTTTTTAAGTGCTTTCCAAATCTCTGTTATTAATCTATCAATAGCCCAAAAAACAAATGTGCTGAAGCAGAGGCAGACTGGGCCAATTATCTTGGAATTTGATACCATCCCAGATTACAACCAGATAATTGATGCAAACCACCAAGATTGAGTGACATTTAGTTTGGGACCAATACCTCTCTGTCTAGACTTCACCTTCAAACAAACAGAAATGTTTCATATCATGCATTCAAGAAAGATGTCATATAGAAATGTCCTCATATGAAATTCGAACAAGGGTTACAGCAGGTTAAGAAGATCCATTGTGTCAAGTAAATAAAATAAAAAAAAATTACCAGAAAAGAAAAAGGAGAAAGAGAAAAAGAAAAAATGAGAACATTGATCCAAATGTAGCATTGCTCCAGATGCAACATACGGTACCAGCAAGGCCGTAATTTCCATTAGCCATAAAATTGTGCAATACAAAAACCAATTATGTCAGGCCGATTAAAAAAAAAGTTATGTTTTTCAGTCACGAGCCACGTGATCAAGAGCTGGATATCGTTACATAAAAGAAGACGACAGGAAGTAGAATCAGGATGATGGTTTGTTTTTGTTTATTTTTTCAGACCATATGCCCAACGTGTTGAATTCATAACTCTTTTGTAAAATTCAGACAACAACTTCAACAAAAAGCTGCTCGAAAAGTAGGCGGGGCTCCAATCCCTCAATAAGCCGCCAACGTCTCCTCTGATTGGCTGATAGATGATGAGCACCACAGCTGAATAATAAATATTTCTCATGTAACGGTTTACATCCGTCACTGCCATGACTGATTGTGTGAACAAACTTATTCATGTGGGATTTTCATTTCATTTCTTATTTCATGGAAACACCCCAATTGCGATATTGTGGAGTTTTTTTTTTTTTTACATTAATGAGAATTTAGGCAAAGATTTACGAAGAGTATTAATGGAAACACAGCTGGTGTCAAGAACACACAGACTCTTCCTGTGTTTAGTTTTTGTATAGAAAAGTTACCAGTGTGAATATTTCCTGATCAAAGTGTGACACTTAGAGGACAATTTATTTTTTTTTGCACTCAGACCATATGTGTCTAGGAAACTATAAAAATCAAAGTGTTCTCCAAGACTTTGTTGCTAGAAAATGAAATCCATGCTCTGCTATCTCAAAGGATCAGAAGGTTTCCACACAATCACACATGTACTCTGAGCAGAGTTTCAAATAACTTTGCATGTTTTGGCAAGTTTCAAATCCCTTTTGGCAAAAAAGATGGAAGCCCTGCTCTTTTCATGGAATAGAGACAAAACACTTTCCAGAAATTAAAAACACATGTTCTCTAGGCAACATCTCCAGGCCCATCTGAAGTTACCCAATCTATATCTGGGTGATCCAGAGGAGGCATGGGAAAAGGTAATGAGGTCAGATGAGATTGAAGCAGAAGAACACAGGGGGAGCCTGGATGTTTTGGTGGCACTTTTCTGCAAAGTGGACAGGACCACTGCACTGCACTGAGAAGAGGATGGATGGGGTCATGAATAAGAGTTTGGTCAAAAGCCTCATTTCTTTAATAAGAGGTTTGAAGAGTGGTCACATCTTCCAACAGGATGATGACCTGAAAGCACACAGCCAGGGCAGCTGAGGACTCTGTCCAGAAAAATGTAGGATGGGAAATTACAGACCACCCTATTGTACATCCTGGTGGCCTGTTGGTGGTGTGTCCCGAAAACTTTCCAAGCCATCTGGCAGAGTATACTGCTGCCTACCATAGCTTTCCACAACACACTTTAACCCTTGTGTTTACAAATGGGTCCAACTGACCCTACACCATAAAACTTGTATAATTTGCTACAGTCCTCCATGTTTGCCTCAGTGCTTGCACTCACAATGGCTAAGATTTATGCTCTTAAAACTTATTGGCCATGAAGTGTTTTGTAAAGGCCTGACAAAAAGCAAAGACCAGCATTTTTTAAGGAAAAATAAACCAGGTCTCTTTTCAACTTGCTCTTGCACCGCATGTTTTAAATCAGCACGGAATAAAACGGGGGACATTGGCAAAGACTGGAGCTCTGTACTTTTTGTCAGAAACATTTGTTTCTCTTGGATACTGAACACTTCCTTCCTTTCTTACAAGTGATTTTTGGCCCTTGTCCCAAAGTTAAATGTAATCAACTTGAACATCCTAGAGTACACATATTTGCATTTGTTCCACATTAGTGTCGACTAAATTGGAAAACTATCAATTGGTGTTTGGAAGTGCTTTTAAACGTAGCTCTGTGTTGAGCTAAATGGATATCTGGTGGCGCGATCCCTTTCCAGGATGTGATGTAACGAGGGTACAAGCAAGCTGCTTGTTTTTCTTCATTATCACCATTTGTTAGAGTGTTAAGTGATGAACTAGAATGCCTGAAGAAATTTAACTGGGGCCTGCTAAAGTGTGCATATCACTTTGGACCCAGCATTCTGACACTTAACAAGTAACATGCTCATGATGTTATGGGCCAAGTGGCCCTTGGACCAAGGGCCCACTTACCAAGGGCAAGCTGGACTTGCCCTTGGTAAGTGTCATGGTGCACCTTCAGAGTGAAATGACTGCAGATCATGCCAGGTCCATCATCAGAGTGCTATAACGGACCTACATCATCACTACAGTGAAATAACTGAAACCTAATGCACAATGAAACAACCGAGACTGACAACCATATGCTTCGCACATGTGGTTCTCACACACGGTGCGAAATAAAAAAAAATAAAGATAGTGGATAATTGTTTTCCTTTTTCTAGAAAATTTTCAACCTTCATAATAAGAATTTTAAGTCACACTCCAAAATTCTGAGAAATAATACATTTATGTAAGCAAAATATGAATAGTCACAGGAAATATGTATTCTTCCCACAATGCAATGGAGACCTGAGCTGAGATATTTTAAAGTAATTGTTGCATTTAAAATGTGTTTGTTCTCTCAAATTAACCTAAACAACCCAAAAACTGATTTAATCTTCGAAATGAAAGGGCAGATAATGAGGAATGTGTCTAAAACAAAAAGACAAAATATTTCCCACTCCAATGAAACCCAATCAGTAGCAGAGAGAGACGACAGACAGACCATAATAGCCTGCAGCTTATTGGCCATAGAACAGTAGATTCCTGCCATGCATTGCATACACAGGCCCCAAAGATAAAAACTGAAATGTGGCATAGTGGCTAAGTGGTTTGTTAGCATGTTTTCATTCCCATTGTTGCTACCTGAACTTTATGCCAAGAAAAAAAAAAAAAGGTTGCAGTCCTTCAGTAGAACCAGATCCCTCCTCTTCCTCGCTCCATCTCGCTTCTTCCTCCAAAACTGCAGATAAGTCGCTCAGATCTTTGCTGAAATCACTCACACCTCCCTCTGCTTCTGCATGCTCAGCGTTAGTCGTTAAAGTTAGTCGTTAAAGAGGGCAAGTCATTGTGACACGTCCAAATATTACAGACTGCAACACTCTGCCATGCCATGGTGTTTGTGGTAATCTGTGTGACCACAGAATGAAAGGACAGCAGTTCATTTTTGCTAATGACGTCTTGGTTTTATCGTGTCACAGGCTCCAAGTCTGGAATATGGTTTGCATTTTCAGTCAACAATCACATTGATAAGAAATGACTTTTTATTGTTTCCTAAAACTCTTGGCTGAAGTTTTTCTTTAATCCTGACATTTTCATACACAGCTCTACATTATGATGTCGCCAGGCAACTCTGAACCATCCAACCACTGAACAGATGGTTGGTACAGATGCCAGGTCCATCATCAGAGTGCTATGGCTTTTTCAGTTGAATGTGTGGAAGCACCAAAACTTTCTCCAGCCGAACAGAAACAAATTTAGTATCTATGGACCTAAAGAGGATCTAGAGTCAGTTATCACAGCTGGAAACTAGAGATCAGGCCAGAGGTCTGGGTGTAGTGATGGACTCTAACCTCACATGAGTTACCAGTTTCATTTAGAGCTGCTGCTGCAGTTACTCAGAAGAGCTCCAGCTGATTGCTGTCCTTACATGGCTGGCAAACATCCACAGCAGGTCGTTCCATTTGTTTGCCAGGGGACCGTAAAGTCATCTCCGCTTCAGGTCAGTTTCGTTCCTTCTTGGAGCCTAAATTAGAAAAATTAATAGAAACTGAAGATATTGAAAAAATATTAATGACTTTTGAGAGAATTGCAGTTTGATGTAACTGGCCAGAGAATGACTGGGTCTTCCATCTTGTTCCATTGCTCACTGATAAAGTTAGAAGCATTTGTGCATATAGACATTGATGAAGTGGATAATTATATATCTGTTAAAGAGGCAATTCTTAAGAAATATGATATTAACCTAGAAACCTATCACCAGAGGTTTCGTTCCCCAGAAGTAGAGTCTGGAGAAACTCCCAACGAGCTGTATGTAAGGTTAAAAGAGCTGTATGAAAAGTGGATCCAACCTAGAGGTAAAACAGTGAAAGCCATTGCTGAAATGATTGTCTTGGAGCAATATCTCTGTATGCTGTCTCCTGAGCTTCAGGTTTGGGTCCGGGAACATGATCCTCCAACAGCTTCCAAAGCTGCTTCAGTGGCTGAGGTGTTTGTGGCTGCAAGACAGAAAGGACAAACGTGGAGTTAGTCTTCTTGGAAGGCATCTAAAGACACATGCAGAGCTGCACCTGTACACCACCACCAAAAGGGCCTATCTGCTCTCCCTAAGGGAAAACCAGTCAGTAAGCACAACACCCAAGCAATACAATAAAGTGCCTGTTTGTTATTTGTGTGGTCAGGAAGGCCATACAAAACCCATGTGTCCAAAGAACTTTCCTAAACTCACTCAGCTGTGTGATGTCCTATTTAAAAGTGACAAATGCATCAGTGTTGGAAAAGTCTGAAACTGAGTGATGTTAAAATTAATGGGGAAAATGTAAAGGCCTTAACTGACACTGGCAGTGTTCAGATACTTGTTGAAAGAGAGCTGGTTCCATCTAATATAATCTGCACATCTGACACAATTCCTATCCGCTGTGTGCATGGTGATGAAAGGCCATACCCCACAGCGGATATTGATATTGAAGTGCAAGGACAACTATACCTACTGAATGTTGGTGTTGCAGAAAATCTCCCTTTTCCAGTAGTATTGGGTAGTAATTTACCTGTTTTGTTTGATTTGCTGGACAAACCACAGAACTGCAATGTAGTGACTCGTTCTCAAGTGAAACACCCAGAAGAGTCTCCTCCAATTCTGAGTGTGCTGCCTTTTTTTGATGCAGTCTTAGATATGCAGCCTGGAAACTCTAGAAAATCATGTCGACAAAAAGAGACGGGAGAAGTTTCCGCATACACGTGTTACATCTACAGAAGGGGTTCAGGATCTGCCACAGGGTTTTAAGGTGCCTTTAAATATGGCTCAAATCCTGTGTGATGACTCCAGTCTGGCTGCTCTTTTTCTGAAAGCCAAAGAACCTCAGAAAGGTGACCACAGAGGTAGTACTTAAGAGTTTGTTCTACAGTTACTGTAACAGTAAGTGTAGTGCTCTACACTTACTGATTTCACATGGAACGGTTGTCTTCTGTTTCCAAGACATATTAATCTAATAAATTGTAAAATCGATGACAACCACTTAAAAACACTTGGCAAAGAATTTATTAATTTTATAGTATTAACATTAAAGACTACCCACAACAAAATATGATAATCACATTTATTTATACATATGTACCAAAAAGACATGAAACCTTCTTAGAACAAAGTAAAACAGCACAGTATACATTTTAATACAATGGGTTTTTAGAAAAGACATTTACAATAATAAAGAAAATCAAAGCAAAGTAACCCGGTACTTAAAAATATGATTTTAAAAGAAATATTTACACCAGAACTTATTTTATGAGCGATGACACATGCACAAAATAACAAAAACAAAAAACAAAAACACAAACCAGACAACCTTGAGCCTTAAAACTTTTGGTGTTTTGAATCCGACGCTCGTTATATATATATATATATATATATATATATATATATATATATATATATATATATATATATATATATATATATATATATATATATATATATATATATATATTTTTTTTTTTTTTTTTTTTTTTTTAAGTGAGATGTGTATTCATGATATTATGAAAAATATCTTTTCTGCCAATGGGCAGCTTGTGGTCCCCAAGGCTGCTTATTTTGGGCCACTCAATTCCCTGGGCCCAAAGGGAATTGAGTGGCCCAAGACCTTGGCATGCATCGAGCAACATTTCTACTGGCCCGATGTTGATGTTGTCCAGACTGATGTTGTCCAGTTTTGTAGGGCCTGCCCTCAGTGCCAACTAACCTCCATTAAGTTCCCTTCAAGAGAACAACTTTTGCAGAATTCCACAGAACAGATGTGACAGTGAAATGCAGAAGTGAAAACAGAAATGGAACCAAAGTTGTTCAAGTGAGTTTTTTTTTTTTATACTTAGAAAACAGCAACTTTACGCCAAACATGCTGAATGGTCAGACCAAAAAAAAAAGCATATGAAAATTGCTTTGAATGCATTAAAGCTTTTTTCAAAGCCTGCTTTGCCTCTTTGCTGTAACAGTTTATTTGAAACTGTAAAAGTTAAAGATGAACAAACCCTGAGGCCAGGTGACTAGAAACTTTCACATGACACCAGCAGGGATGTGGTTTCATGGAGATATGATTATTCTTCTGTTTTCCAAATAAAATCTTCTCAGCATGTCTGAGCAATTCAGAGAAATATGACATGATTGGTGTGGCGAGAGAGAGAGAGAGAGATAGATAGATAGATAGATAGATAGATAGATAGATAGATAGATAGATAGATAGATAGATAGATAGATAGATAGATAGATAGATAGATAGATAGATAGATAGATAGATAGATAGATAGATAGATAATTATTAGTCTTGTGGTATGAGGTCATAAGATAACATAAATAATAATGAAAATAAAAGAAACATGGACCAACATATTTGATGTGCATTGATGATTTTGATGATGACACTCATCAAAATGTAATGTTTGTTACTGTTTTGTTTTTGTTTTTTAATTGCTGACTGTATGGTGTCTTTTATGACTTTATATTGTTGTGTTTTTATGATGTAAAGTACTTTGAGCTGCCTTGTTGCTGAAATGTGCTGTGCAAATAAACTTGGTTGATTGATTGACATGTCCTGTTAAAGCATTAAATACAAGTACGGAAGTACATAATGTTTATTCATAAAACACGTTTCACAGACACAAAATCATAATGAACTCAACCATAAAATCATAAAAAGCATAAAAACCAACATAAACAGTAAAATCAAGAGATAAAAGCCTGGGAAAAGTTTTTAAACGTGTATGTGGAACAACCAAGAGGTTCAAAAATTGAGAACGAAGGTCAAAAGCAGCAGAGTATTTCTTTAAAAGCCGACAAAGATAATCAGGAGCCTGGCCATGTAATGCTTTGTATGTCAGCATAAGTAATTTAAAGCAAGTAATTCAAATGTAATTAAAACAGCCCCTATAAGAAATAGACTTCTTGATTAAATGAATATAAATGAATTCATTTTCAACTTGGCTGTATATTAAGACTTTATGTTTGTTAGTGAAACATGGCAGTGAAATGGAGAACAATCTGTGTTCACAGACAGGCAACAATCTGTCTAACCCTAAGGACACAGAACAATGTCTGTGTCCGTTATCTCTTATGTAGAGATAACAGATGGATAGTTCTGTTTTTATGACCTCATGTAGGGTCATTGTACTGAAGGACATCATGTGTTTTACAGCTAATTACCTACACAGGCTGATGATGAACTGAAATTAAGCTTAAGCACAAATTCAAGCTGGAAAACTTCTGCCTCACCCATGGGCGTAGGAAGCGGGGGGGACGCGGGGGACATGCCCCCCCCCCAATATTGGAGAGAGTCACATTCGTCCCCCCCAATAATTTCACCGCTGTTGCGAATAATTTTAAAATCTTCCACTCGCGTGCTTTTATTTTTGAAGGCGCACAACAGCGCATTCAGCAGAGCGCTTCCTCCCCCTCCCCCCTCTGAACGGCTCAGAGTAAAGGCAGCAGCAGACGGAGTCAGAAACTCCGTTTGAAGGAGGTAAACTGTCTGTCAGGAATGTTGCCATGAATATCGCTCGTTTATAACATCTTGTTGTCAGTTTACTTTCATATATAGAACTAAATCTTTTTGGTTAAGCCGTTTTAATTCTGGGATAGTCACATGTCCAAAATTTTACCACTAACTTTAACAGTTAGCTAGTCTAGTCACAATGATTTAGAGACTGAAACAGCAGCACAGTGGAAACAGTGGAGCAACACCTGATCATACTCGACCACTTAACATGTGTTTATATATTATATTATATTATATTATATTATATTATATTATATTATATATTTAGGAGAACAGCAGTGCTAGAATGATGTTGAAGAAAGGTGAAGAAGCTCTGGTGAGATCTTCATTTAGTTTATTGAAATATGTATTAACTGTTTTTAATTTTTAAATAAACTATTTTATTATGAGAGGAGCAGGTAAAATAGAGTTGAGATGTATAATAATGTATACATCTGAAAATTAAGTTTAAATTCTCATTCTGTATGATAAAAACATACTTTTTATATTTAGTTCTCATTCTGACACTGTACATTACTGTAGTGTCTGTTGTAAATCCATGAATCCATGCAGGAACATCAGGCTGCAGAGAGTCAGAGGGAGGCAGAGACAGAAACACATATCCGTAGATATTTTAGTTAAATGTTTGCAGCTGAAAATGACAGGAGAAAAAAAACATTTAGTCTTTTTGCTTCAGCGTTTTTCATGGATCTTTGGTAAATTACTGAATGCAGTGCTGGAAAGTGAGACTGAGTTAACAGTGAGGAGCTAAGGTGTCTGTTAGACGTGAAAAGTATAATTTTTGTTTATTTTGTAGATCAAACTTGCACTGATGTAGAGAGATGTTCAAGAAGAACAAAACTTGTTTTTTTAGATTTTATTTTTGTTGGTCAAACTGCTGTATTGAGTTTAAAACTGTTGTGTCTTATTTTATGAGCTGTTTTCTACTTTATTTCTAAAATAAGTAGAACCTGTTCAATTACCAGTCAATTTATATCAATGCATTTTGACCAATAAGATACATCAGAATCTGGTCGGCTCTGTGCTACCAGAGTATGTAGCTTGCTAGTTGTGAGGCAGATGCTAAAGTGAGTGTTCATCCTGGAATGACAGTCATTATACTGCATAACTTTAATCTGACTATTGGATTGTAAATAGTAACGTGTTGGAATACTTGTTACTGAAACAAGGGTCAGATTAGAGTAACGCGTTACTGATGTGTTGATGGCATAATTGTTTGACATTTCTGCTCAAGCTATTTACTGATCTGTCAGGTTTCCGATATGCGTCCCCCCCAATGACAGACTCGTTCCTACACCCTTGGCCTCACCTGCTCCACCCAATCACTGAATCATGCTCTTCGCCTCCAATTTCAGCACTGAACCTCGACCCGGCGTGGTCAGTCATCAATCAAGCTCCGCTTATAAGGATCAACACCCACGCCATCAGCCGCTCTCCAGCTGTGCTCAACCCACCTCCACTCCTTTCTCCACCACCATCATTCGGCTCTCCAGGATGTCATCCTTTTCCGACCTGCACCACCATCCAGCTAGCATTGAATGTTTGGAGCACGTCCGCTAAACGTTGTCTTGAACGTCCGTGTTACGTTTGATCGACGTCCAAATGAAACTCCAAAAGACGTCTGCGGGACGTTCACCGGACTCAAAATCGACCACCATTAGACTTTCGGCGGACTTTCATTTGAATGTCCGCTGATTACTTTCAGTGGACTTTCGCATTTTATTCAAAAATCAAAAGCTTTATAATGATTATGCTGGGTCCGAGGAAATGCTAACATAGCAGCAATTTTATTGGAATGAAAGGTTTTCATGAGGAACAGTTGTCTTCCATTACTATGCGATATTAATCCAATGTTTTTAGCAAATTGTAGAAAAGGAAAGCTGGCCCCACACTTACTGATTTCACATGGAACGGTTGTCTTCTGTTTCCAAGACATATTAATCTAATAAATTGTAAAATCGATGACAACCACTTAAAAACACTTGGCAAAGAATTTATTAATTTTATACTATTAACATTAAAGACTACCCACAACAAAATATGATAATCACATTTATTTATACATATGTACCAAAAAGACATGAAACCTTCTTAGAACAAAGTAAAATAGCACAGTATACATTTTAATACAATGGGTTTTTAGAAAAGACATTTACAATAATAATAAAAAAAAATAAAAGCAAAGTCAGCAAAGTAACCCGGTACTTAAAAATATAATTTTAAAAGAAATATTTACACCAGAACTTATTTTGAGCGTTGACATGCACAAAATAACAAAAAAAAAAAAAAAGAATGCTTCAGTCTGCAAAGAATGATAAAAAAGCGCTGTAATGTAAAATAATAATTTATTACAATGTAGACTGGGGGTGTTCAGCCCTGCAGGTCAGGACCCTCTGTCCTGCTTTAGATGAGTCTCTGCTGCAGCTCACCTGGATTAATGCAGGAAAACTAAAAGACAAAACTCCAACCACACAAACCTTTATTTACATGTAACTCTCTTATTCATGTCATCAACTAATCAAATCCAAAAATGCCTTACATCTATAAATAATTCAATTAAAAATATGATACATACACAAAGTGTAGTCACTGTTTTTAGACGTTGGTTAAATTTACCTGATAGAGGAATTTCCAGATGAAGGGAGTCGGTTAGTGGAGTTACTGGTTGGACTAAACAGCTACAGGTGAACACAGAGCAGCTGGTGGATGAGATGGTGAAGATGGAGGACAGGTGGGAGTGAAGATGGAGGACAGGTGGGAGGCTGTGGCTGCTGGTCATGGGGGAGATTTCCTGGATCTGTAGCTTTTCCTCAGAATCTGAATGATCTCAGTTCACCTGTAACAAAAACATTTAATTAAAAACCTGCATAAACATCAGCGTGATTTATTCAATTAATCAAAGTTTTGTCCAATGATACTTGATTATCATGTATTTCTAAGTGGTCTGTAATTCTGTAGTAACTCCTAAACACATTGAAGCAACATAAAGGGATCAAACTGAAGGAAACCATGAACAGCTCTCTCTCTCTCTCTCTCTCTCTTTGCAGCTAATAATCCTAATTACTGCCTTACAAAAACTTTTTACCTGATCCTCTTGGGCTTCTGCTTTGAGGTCTGACATCTTCAGCCAGACGACATTTCTGTATGACTTTCAAGTTGCCACCTGAAATTACATATGAGAAAAAAAAAACAATCATTACTTTAATCAAATGGGAAACATTCACATAAAGACAATAATGTCCATTAAGAAAGAGTATGACCAACTCTGAGCGTCCTCTTCATCAGAAAAACGGTGTCTTCAGTCAGAGGCTGTAACACAGACTGCTACAGGAGGTCCTTCCTGCTCACAGCCATCAGCATCAACAACTCTTTGAAGGACCTTGAAATAATAAGATAAATATTAGATCTAACTGGCAATTTAACTAACACTGAATTAAACAGAACATCACCCAGTAGTTTGTGCTGCGATACCAACGAATGTGCTATTAATATGTCTAGCTGCATATTATTTTGTAGTTGATTCAGAGTGAAGGAAAAGACAGACAGTGTTTACAGTAGCTCAGGATAAACCACAGGCTCAACAACAACATGCTACTATGGACCAGACTGAACATTTAGATTTTTTGTTCATCCACAAGAAACCATTAACTAGTTTACATTAACTAGACCACTTCAGTTCTTACTGGTCCTCTAGATCAGGAGTGGGCAATCCTGGTCCTCGAGGTCAGGTGTCCTGCAGCTCTTAATGTCTCCCTGGTCCAACACACTTGGATCCAACAGCTGAATCACCTCCTCAGTGCAGTCAGGTTCTCCAGTCCTACTAAAGACCTCATTATTTGACTCAGGTGTGTTGAAGTTGAGACACATCTAAAAGTAGCATTAGACCGGCCCTCTAGGCCTGGAGTTGCCCACCCCTGGTCTAGATTCTGCTGTCAGTTAGATTCCAGCTATGGATTAAAAAGAAATTATTACATTTAAAAAAAAAATTGATTCCAAAAGAAAATTAAATGGTGTAACTTCCATTACCAGCTGCCTCTCATGGCTGTGTTGGAAAATGTCAGTAAGCTTTACACATTTGGCGATACAAATTATTAATGCATTTATTTTCTTTAATCTGGTTTTTTAACAGGACAATGTAGAACTCAAGTTTTTAAATGTTATAATTTTATGCGCTGAAAAAGTTAATTCCCACTCAGCTTTACTCGTTGCCAGCAGCTAAACTTCTCCTCAGTAGTAGACATGCGGTCTGACGCCATGATGTTTTTTTTCCTACAGCCCTCAGTATATGAACGAAGCGGTCCGTTCAAACTCTCCCGATTACCTGCTTATCTGTTATGTTGACTCGGTGGCTCAGGACAAGTAACATTAGAGGGGGGAAAGCAGGACACTTCACGTAGATAAATATTTCTGGTCGAGTCAAACGTTATAGTAGAGGTTGGGAAGTCATGAGATAATGGCGCCACGTGCTCGAAACGAAGGAGGACGAAGCTTAGCGAGATACAAACGCACACAAAAGGCATCGGCAACAAGTTATGTGGTTTTTACGCTTTAACCACGTGACAGGTTAGAATATGAAAGAAATAAGTATGGAAACTAATAACTTACCGAACAAGGTAGATCCCATCACTTCCGTTGCTTTTTAACTGCAGAAATCCAAGTTGGGAAGTGACGTCGCTCTGCAGAAAATTCATATTTTCCAAATGGACTTCTTGAACTTTTATGTAAGTATTACTCTCCTTTGAGATACGTTTACATTATGTTTGAATAAATGCAACGTAGATTATGCAGGAAAGGAAATGAGAAAACTCGGACTTAAAACCATTATTTGAATTGCGAGGATAATGTTTAGACGGGCGTGGAGCCCCCTACTGGCTAAATAAGGTATTGAAGTTAGTAACCCAATTTTTAAACGACACACACGGACGAACAGATGACTTTCAGACAATATTCAGACTCTCTAAAATGACAAAAAAGGAGATTTAGTCAGAAATATTAACCACCATAAAGGTTTTAAATATATTAAAATTCGGCGAACGTCAAGTCCGAACATTTGTTTATTTATTTTTTATTAAGACAGAAGAGACGTTTGCATTAGAATAACAGCAAGAGTAACAAAACAAAAAATCTTAAAAATTTATTTTGTAGGGAGAAATAAAGCTCTTTGTAATGCCTCCGTTTTTTTGGAAGTTTTCTTAAAGCAACATTTATGAAAACGTCCGGAAGACGTTCAAGAACGTTCAAACAGCATTCGGAAGTATGCACTTTGTATTTTTTATATTTGATAAAAAATAATAACAGTCATAAAAGTTTTAAAGATATAAAATCTAAATCAAGTGAAATGACAGCAAAAAAAGAAAATTATTTGGGAACGAATGTTCAGAGTGAATGTTCAGACAACGTTTGCTGAACGTCAGGTCCGAACATTCGACGTTCGACTTTCAGTCGACGTTCACGGACGTACTCCGAACATTTTCTTGCTAACAGGGCAGTGTCGGGCCCCTAATCAGCGTCGGGGATGTTCACCTGAGTTCACAGCAAATCACAGCTCAGATCTTCTGCCGGGGCCCGAGCGCCAAAGAACTGTTATTCATTTCCAAACAACTGTTATTCATTTTTGTCATTAAATCTTTAATCGTTCTTTTCTACGTCTGAGTTTTTCCAGATTGAAATAGTTTTGTTTTAAATCCAGGTAATTAAAGTTGTTTAATAGAACATGGATGCCATATTAATCTCCCAACCTCCAGCACTTGTATCTCTAACTGAATTTTTTTTTACTTTAACCTCTCTCCATCAAATTGGGCAATTCTATTAGTGACAAAGATATTCGCTACAATATTTCCCCCCAGTCAAATGCACCTCCAGCCCTACAACCTTATGAAGCCAAACATGCACTTTGTTCTTTCAACACGTGAACATTTGAACGACTCTCTTTTAATCTATTAATTATCACAAACAATTTAGGCTCAATATTTTAACATTTACTTCAGCCTGCAAAAAACTGCTGCTCCTGCTGAAATGTAATTTTTTTTACCCTATTTGAAATATAAAGAAATGTAAATGAATGAAAAATACTGTATAATGTTGAATTTCTGAATGAATCAAAAACAAAGCTCTTTGTTTTTTGGAATGACTAAATTAACACTTGTCTTCATTTTGAGATAAGTTACATTCATTTTATCCTAAAATGAACCAAAATTATTTAAAACAGTTTGCATGTGGTGGGACATTTATTTGGTAATTTTTGGGCAGCTAAAGCTAACAAACACAAAATGTTTTCATTTGCTAGTTCATGGGCTAGCTTTATGAGCTATGAGCTAGCCCATAGCTCATAAAGCTATGCTGCAAGTTTTCTGTACTGGGGTGGGTAGCAGTTTAAAGCTAACAGATTATATTAGCTGTCATGTGGTAGCTCATAAACCTATGAACTGGGTTTATGAGCTAGCATCATTTATGGCATCATTCATGAAAACAATCTTGTCCAGGGTTGAAAGTATCTTTCAACCTGCCATTTTACTATTTATGACAAAGCTGCACCTTTCACACATACATTTTCAGTGATCGCTTGTCAGGGTTTTTTAAAAACCATGCAGCGAAATCGAAGCTCAAATCTCAGTTTTATAATGTTTTGAAACAAGCAAGAGATTTCACTTTAACATAAATAGATCTGCTAGTGACAAAAATGTTCACAAGAAATTGAACATCTTGTTAAAACCCGTTTCATCTTGTGAAACAGAAGGTTTTTTTTTTTCTGTGGGGGAAACTGGCTTCGTCCCACAGTTTACTGTAGGAGCAGCATTAACTCTACATAAACCACCCAGCATTCAGCCTGCGCCATGTTAGAGAGAGACAACCCCTGTAGCCCTGTAGCCACCTGGTAGTAAACTGAGGAATGCGCCTGGACTTGAACTCTGCTCAGCAGTTGTAAAAAAATCAGAAATGGATGCAAAGCTTGGTTGATGTCTAGGAATTTACAGATAAGAATGTAAGATAGAGGCAGACAGACAGAGAACACAGTGCGAAGCTGAAGCATTGGTGATGTGAACTAGTTTAACCTGGTGTAATAAAGTATTAGCTTAAAGCTGCAGTTCATAACTGCAGAATGGGGTTCTTGCAGTACAAACTGCAAGATTCTGTCCGTCCTCCAATACTTCTGCCGCTGTCAAGATAGTAATATCTGAAGGTTTTTAATTTATGTAGGTTGTCATGTATTTTTATCTGGAATCATTAAAGGTGTTTTCATGCCTGACAGTCCAGTAGACTCGATTAGATCGGGGACCAAAGCTGAAACCTTTCTTACAGTTTTTCAGCTGGTGAGCTTCTCTGCCACGCTGCACTGTGTCAAACCAACCAAATCCTTTGAAAAGCTTTTCTCTCCTCGCCTGTGGTGACACTGCACCAATGACACAAACGTCTCTGAAGAAGACACTGAGCGCAACTTCCTTCTTCCTGAAATGTGAACAAAAATGGAGTGGCGTCAGATTTTAGCAGTTGCAGAATTTCTCTGTTGTCTCTGGTAAAAGACCACCAGCCGTTTCTCCAACTAATACGGGCCTGGCTGGACGACAGGCCCGAAAAACGTTCCACAATATCAGGGTTTCATGCCACTGCATCAGTCGATATAGATAATTGCTGACTGTTCCTTTTTCACTCCACATCGAGGTGTTTACTTTTATTTTTAAGAAGTGGTGAGGCATGAAGGTGAAATACAAACCCTACAGGCCTTTGGGATTTTCCCAGTGCTGATGGTGAACATTCATCAATGAAAAAAATTATCCTTTATTTACCAACCAAATCCTCTGAAGTCCTGCCCTGGCACTTATGCTGCATATGGGATCAGGAAATCCTTTGGAAACTTGATATTGTTAAATTCAGAGTGAACTTTCAACTCAAGTATTTTTCCTGGGTCTCTGGAAGTAAAATAACTTCCAGAGATCTCTCTGTAATGTTACATTTGGACATCTGAAAGGTGAAACATTTGTTCTTACTTTCTCAGTCTAATTTAATAAAAACCAAAGTGTTTTATAAATAACACAGTAGCAGTAGAGCGCCTTCTTCCACATCCCCCATTCATGGTTTGAGGCAAACTTTAAAGGTACATCATATAAAATCTACTTTTTTGAGCTTTACATCATGTTATGATGTTATTCCTTCATCAAAAACATAACTGGAGTGTTGCTTTGATTCTTTTATTCATGTTTGAGAAATCCTTTAATCTCCATGACAACCATTCAGCTGCTCTAAACAACTGGACCTATCCCTGCCTTCGAGCAGAGCAGCCCTCCCCCACTCAGCTCCTTCAGACTAGCCAGCAGCAATTAGCAAACACCTGGTGGAACGGTGCATCATCTGCTGAGCTCATTATAGGTGCTACTTCTCAGTGCAACACTGGTAAAAAATAATGTTGTTAAAGGATTACTAGAGGAGCCATGTTGTCATGACTTCCTGAAGTTTCAGAAAGAGCAGGAGCTTTTAAAGAGACAGAGGCCCAGTGCCAAGTCAGGATGGAAAACACGAGCGTCACAAGCCACGGACAGTAACAAACAGTGAATTGTTATTGTAGGTAATGGTGTCCAGGATTTTTAACTGTACTGATATGCTTCTTTTATGTTTTTATTTCCTTTGTAATGGGTTTATTGTAGAAGTGGTCTGATTTGTGAGAGATTTATGATGGGCATGGTTTTGGATTTTGCAGCAGCCAGAGTCTCCTTCGAAACTACAAAATCCATTTTATCATCTAATCTCAATGCAGTAATAGCTCAACTCTGTGTTTACAATAACACAACATCGACAAACAATTTTCAGATAAATCAAAGCCGAGATGAAAAGCCACCTCTGAGGTACAGTAACCACAGGCTGCGGCGCGTGTGTTTGTGAGGAAATGGTCTGTGAACTGAAGATAATTCAGCTGGCAGCAGTGTGAAAACAAGGCCGACTGGGTCCAGGGAGCACCACAGCAGGAAGTGTTGTTTATAACCACAGTTGTTAATGTTTCACACACACTCTCTGACTTGAGTGCTGCGAAGCTCAATGGAGCATTCAGAACAAATCCAACAAGCACTCAGACCTCAAAGGCATTTTGGAGTTTCCCGGCAATGATTAAAAAAACGGAAAAGAAAACGAGCGTCATTTTCTACATTCCTGTACTTTTCTGAGGTATGTTTGTTACTTTACAGCCACAGATTTTATAGTATCTTATTGGAACTTAACATGAAGAAAAGTACAACTTTTTTGTATTATTTTGCAATTTTGCATTGTTTTTCACCATTTTTGCTTTGATAAACAGTTCAGGCCTGAGTCCTTGAACATCAGCTTTTACGTTTTGTCATGAGTTGCATGTTAGATTTCAATCAGTCAATCAATCAAGTTTATTTGTCTCGCACATTTCAGCAACAAGGCAGTTCAAAGTGATTTACATCGTACAAACACAAAAACAAGAAATCATAATGCAGTCAACAATTGAGAAACCAGAGACGATCATTACATTTTGACGACAGCCATCATCAAGGTTATCAGTATACATCAAAAATGGTCAATGTTCCATTTATTATGGTTCAGAACTATCATTCAGTTCTGAACTTTGACTGGGCCATTTCTAAACATGAATATGCCGGTCTAATGTAGCTCTGGCTTTATGTTAATGTTTTTTATTTTGCATTCTCCAACAGGCTTTCTTCCAGGATTTGACCTGTACTTAGGTCCATCCATCTCCTCATCAAATTCTCCTGGCTGAAGAAAATCATGACCCCAGTATGATGCTGGTTAAACACAATAATTAAAAAACAAACAAACAAAAAACTAACTGAGACAGGCCTGGACAAAAACTAATGGAAACTCTAGAAAAGAGAACATAATTTGAGCACAGGGATAAGAATCAGCATTACATGTGTCTTCAAGTTTATAATCCATCAATCAGTCAATTTCAAAGTGACAAGTAGTTATTGTGCTGTTTAGTGTAATGGACCACAGGAAGTGAAGGAGAGTTGTCCCAAGAGGTCAAAGGTAAAGGCTACAGGATCATCTCCAATCAGCTTGATGCTGTAGACAACATTGATTACAAACTGAAGACATAGATCATGTGAATGATAATCAAAAATGCCCAGAAGAACTTCCACACACACACGTACACACACACCCTGTGAATTCACTCATGCGATTGGACCAAAGCAAACAAAGAAACTCCACCGTGAACAATTTGGATCCATGCTAGTAAAAACGTCTCAAAGGAAGTGGCTTGTTATGAAAGTGCATCCTTCATGTGCAAGTGATAACATTTAAGTGGACATTACTGAAAAGCTTCTCTACCCTGTTCCATTTAATTTGTAGCTTTAGATACTGTAAGTGCGGAGCAGTAAGAAAAGACATTTACATTTTACTATAGAAATAAATAAAAAAACCCACAAAAAAAACACGACCTCTGTGCAGAATCTTATTGTAGACCAAAGTTTGACCAGACTACAGAGGCCGTGCCTCGTGACATTATTCTTAGTCTTTAGGCGTACAGTTTGGCTTCTGAAAGTTTGCAGAGTTTGTGCACCTTTAGTCAGACGCCTCAGCGATGCTTTTACCCTGCAGACATATTTAGAAACTAAAGAGTACTGTAAGGCACCAACAAGAACAACATTTGTTCCAAACCCTACTGACAAATTCCCTGAAACCAAACACTTGTATATAATCTGAATAAACTGCTCTGGTTTAAGAACAACAAAGCCTTCCTTATAAGTAACTGCCACCTGTTTGTCTAAGTATGCAGACTGTTTCTGTGAGGATTTGAGTTTTTCTGTGTGTTTATTTTGGCTTCTCTGTCAGTTGAGTCCCAGTGTTGTCCCTTCTACCCCTTGATTTATCCCAGCATTGCCTCGTTCCTCTGGTTACCCTCTGTGTATTTAATCCCACCTGTTTCTCTTGGTCGGGTTCTTGTCTTGCCTGTCATCAATTCTGCTGTAGCCTTGTTTTTTCCGGTTGCTACAAGCCTTCTGCCCACCTGTGCTGCCTGGATTATTGTGCTTTATCCTTCATTAAATCATCACTTCATTCTACAGTCTGAGTCCACTGCATCTACCTCACCATTCCACAACCACAAAACGTGACAGTTTCCTCCACCACAATAATTTAGTTATTGCATTTTATTAAAGTGAACTTTAATTCTACAACCATGTATACACTAAATATAAAGATAGCACCTTGCCCTTAATCTAAGAGAACAACATAACCTCACCACCATGTGAGGCAGTTTCATCAAAGAGTATCAGTTGTGGTAATAATTAATCTGTTCATAGCTAAGCATGTAGTCTGGCAAAAGCATAGCAGATGTTCAGCGTGTGGCAAATGTTTAGAGTCAAGAGACATTTGACTTTGTCCCAGAGTCAAATGTCATGACTCTGGGACACGAAAGAGAAATGTTACCCACATGCCCGTCTGGCCAGAACAGATTAAGTGTCTGTGCAATTTAGAATACAAAACATTTTAATACAGGCATTGTAATAAAACATCAAAAGCTCCAAGAAGGGTGAATGGAACTCCAAAGTATATGGCTAGGAGGGGACTAGTGTGTTTTGTATGGTATAGACCAGTGTTTCTCAACCCTGGTCCTCAGCGCCCCCCTGCTCTGCATGTTTTAGATGTGCCTCTATTCCAGAACAGCTGATTCAAATGATTGCATGGCCATCTAGTACTGTAAGAAGCCTGTCAATCACCCAGAGATACAATTCAGGTGTGTGGCAGAAGGGAAATACCTAAAACATGCAGGACAGGGGGGCAGTGAGGACCAGGGTTGAGAAACACTAGTATAGACCATAAATAATTGAAAAATAGTCCTATCAAGTCTGTCTTCTCTGACCAGAACCTATAAAAGGAAGCCAAATCATTTTATAGGATTTTGGCTGTAATTCAGAGCAGGCTTCTGGATAACAGAGCAGGAATCTACTCTGTTATCCAGACTCTTCTTGAAGTAATTTTTTTCCATGACAAGAGCAATTTGTGGTGATATGTAAAGTTAGGTTTTCCTCTGTGAGTGCTACATAACTAGCTTTGTAAGTTCATTGTGAGGGCTAGCTAATCCAGCATGTTTGCTAAACATCACAAATATAGCATCAATGTTTCAAATTTCCTTCAGCGCTATAGTCTGTTAAAATCCTGTAATCTGGTTACGGAGTGTTGTTTCTGCTTTTCCTCTCCTCCTAGACAGCAGGACGGTCTACACTGTGTGCTGATCAATTCAGAGGGATGGTTTTCCTTGTGTAAGCGCTGTGACTGAATTCTCCGGAAGTGGTCCTCAAAATGAAACACACCCGAGACCTACTTAACCTGTGACCTTTAATTTTATTTCACCCAATAAAGGGTGAAGGAAATGCATTTCATGGCAAGGGGGCGCCAACCAGCAACTGGCAAACAACTGCACTGGTTGTGTCTATGTTACCATTGGCATATAATTGCTAAATTTGGCATTTTGAAAATTAAATATGCTAAATGGAAATTTTGAGAAATTTGTTTTTTTGGTGTGTTTTATTTTTTTCTTTGGCCGTATCAAAATTGACTTATTATGCAAAAACTGCAATAAAAACACTTTTTACGCATCTCATGAGTCGTGATCAGCAACCGGATGTTGCCACTGGTGCAAACCATAAAAAAGTCAACAGGAAGTACTGGAGGAGGATTGTAGAATGACATATCACGTGAACAAACTTATTTATGAATGGTATTAAATGCGTTTCTTGCGCAATGGGAACACTGCAATCGCAAAATCATGGTTTTTCATTGTTTTCATTCCTAATGGAAAAATATGTCCCATCTACAGGAATTTAGGAGGTCATGTTGCTTCTGGGGATGAACCGATCAGGCTTTCTGCTGCTGATTCCGTTCACCCATGAGGGCCGATCACCAATACCAATCACGTGGATTGGCTGTTCACTTTTCACTTTAGGTAAACGCAGCTATGAGATCTGGAAAAATGGAAAAATGATCTGGTAATACAATCACCTAACTTAGATTAAAAAAAATAAGAAAAAAAACATGCAAAATATTTGCAGGCATTTTGAAATATTCAGTCAAGAGGACGACTGAAAAACTTGCAATCAGTAATACAATATTTTACAGAAAGACTCAACAACCTAAATGATCACCAGTCATATACTTTTTCATGGAAAATTAGTTGATGGTGATCGGTGGCCTATCAATCACCACACCACTAGTTGCTCCCTCAGTGTGGTGAAGACTTCCTGTCCTTCACCAACTCTCTTGCACATCAACCCCGTTGCCTCAACTGGAGGCTGGAATCCCAAACCATAATGATTCCAGCCTCCATTTGTAGCAGAAGGGATGATGGTCTTGGTTTCATGTTCAGGCGAGCTCAGCTTCAGCCTCATGTCACCACATTCTGTTCTCCCAAACCCTGACTCACTCCGGTGTTCCATGGCCAAACTCAGACAGGCCCAGATACCGACCTTCCCAAACTTCTTCAAGATCACTCTCCGTGATGACGAAGTGGGTTACCTTGGTGACTGTGTGCTCAGTTCCTTTGAGATTCTGATCAAGATGTATCAGTCTGATCTTGTACCATTTCTTTTTAAACCCCAAGGAAATAGTGAAACCTACACCACCTATACTGCCTACATTCTTGCTGGTTTTCATTTCAAATCTAAACTATCGTTGTGAAAATCCAGCACCAACAAAGAAAGGTTGCACGTTACATCTCGACAACCCATCAAAAGAACAGAAATGTACTTTGAAAAAGCTATGTTTAACACAATCCATACCAGTGTTTTTCAGCCTTTTTTGAGCTAAGGTACACTGTTTTAATTGAAAAAATCTCAAGGCACACCACCAACCAAAAATATAAACAAAGATACTCTGTAGCCGCCTATGTTACATATATAGTCATTCTTATCAAAGTGTCTTAGGAATCAAATAAACACAAACATGTATTTTTATCACATTTTACATTTCTTATTTCAAATTGCAGGTAACAAGTCCACTTCAAAAATACACCTGAACACCTGAACAGTGCCACAACACTGTGGTCTTAAATTTAAAGAAGTTATAGAAAACTTCAGTGTTTTACAAACTAATACACAAGCATTCTTATAGCCAGAATACAGAATATAATTCTTATTCTGAAAGAATCAATAATATTTGGGAAAGATTTCACTGTTACAATATGAAGATTTGCATGTACAAAATGTCAATATCTGTATATTTTACCCATCTAGTGTGAAACCTGTGCATGTTTGGATGAAAACAGCTGATTTCCTGGCAGAAATTGAAGAAAGACAAAGCTCTTCAACAGCTTTCAGTCTCTCTCTGGTTTTAGTTTTTATAGTAGCCAGGCTTGAGAAGCTCACTTCACACAGACATGTTGTGGGAAATGGACCCATGTTCTTTCCAACTACTGCTGAGCTTCACTGTCTTTTCCATCACTGTCGTCAGTCTTGCTAGATACGATGCTCTCACCGCTACCTGTAACATTCATGGCTCACTAATTCTCTTGTTTTAAAGTAAAATGCTCTGTACCTACTGCCATCTAGTGGTTAGAAAATTACATGATTACCCCTCTAGCCACTACTAACCATGGTTTCGTTCACTTAAGTGCAGCGGCTTTATTTCCCTCCTGTAGTGGCAGCTTGACAGCCCTCAACTTAAAAGCTGCATCATATGAGTTTGAAAACATTTCTCCGTCGTGCCTGGTGCTAGCATGTGGTTGTTCTAAATGAAAATTAACGCGTTCTTCTTTGATTTACAATTTTGACTTCTAATGATTCACTTCCTGCTAGAGAGCCCCCTGGTGGTTGAAGAAAAATACACAGAAAAGCCGCACCGGGCTACAATCCGCATGGTTCAAAGTTTAGGAAAAAAGTAGCAGCTTATAGTCCGGAAAATACGGTACCATAGGTGAAATTGGATAATTTCCACGGCACACCCTAACGATCACTGACGGCACACTAGTGTGCCGCGGAACAGTGGTTGAAAAACACTGATCTATACAGGTTTGAGAGATAACAGACTGGCACTTGGTCTACTCACAGTAAATCCTTTCTTTTCATGTTGACGAGTGAAACTGATCTGTGACATCATGTCTACCTGAGCAGTAAGACAGAACAGGAAAAAAAATCCAGTTTATTGACTCATTCAGTTCAGGTGAAGTTGTGAAAAATCCGGTGGTAGACTTTGAAACACTTCATATGTCAAAGTTTGACCTGTTCATGTTGATAAGTAGATCGTTTGAATCTGTTTCTATTTAATGTTTAATGACTCCACTTAGAGATTTTACTTCTGTGCTCATCTCTCACCACATTCCCACTGCCATGATTATCCAGTCATGCTACATTATAACATGGCAAACTGACTTTTCTTCATCATTGTGTTTACTTTGCTGATTAGAGGGAAGTTGAGAGAGCCAAGTATGCTACACTTAAGTGTGTGTTATGGGTACTTTAAAGAACCCAATGATGCTGCTGCTGACTTTCTACCAATCGTTTGTGGAGAATGTGCTGACATACTGCCTATGCAGGCTCCAAAGCTGAGGAAAATAAGTCTGTGCAGTGTTAATGCCACAAAAAAAAAAAAAATGTCTGCCCTCTGGTAATCATTAACTGGAGCTTATTTCCACATCCTGCAGTCTCAGAAAAAACAAGGAGACCCCTATGACATACACAACCAGACTGGTGAATACCTTTTCCACCAAAGGCTAGCACAAATGCTAAAGGCCAAGATCCCATTTGGCACCCACTCTATGGAAAATTGGAGTCGGATGATGTACACAGCAATTAGAACATTTTAAAGTTAACGGGGCCTCCCAGACCCAGACTGCAGGCAATTCCCTGACTTCGACTCCGACTGTCCGACCAAGATGGACCTGGAGTCTGTTGTGTTTAGATTTTTCTACACAAAACTCTTTGTCTTCTTGTGAGTCACAGTAGCAAAGTAAGACGTTCCCTCTTTGAAGAAAAATAAAAACTTGGTTTTTACTTGCAAACAAAGGCGTACTTACCCTTGGTAGTACGGCTGCAGTGATCCGCAGATGGATCGTTGAGTCAGAGAATGTGTCAGGTAAAAGAAAACAGCCATCAGAGGAGACATTGGAGTAGCACATCCCTTATACTTGGGAGCAGGGACTTTTGGAAATTGTAGTCAGCAGTTTCACACATTTTAATACGGATTCAACACATCGTCAACTCCTGATGAACTGTGAGGTCTCTTGTGAAGCCAGCTGCACATTGTCCCAGGAAGCCATTACTTGCAAATAAGTGTGTTAATGCTGCTTAGAAACTGGTATGATGCTCAAAAATTTTCTAAAAAAAAACACACAAAAAAAACAGAAATTTCTGAGCTCCAAAAGTCAAAAATATTCTAAAAAAAAAAAAAAACTCAAATTTTGAGCTTAATCTTAAGCATTTTCTTAAAGTAAACAAAAAAAATTCTGAGTTGCAAACATAAACATTTTTTTTAGAAAATTTCTGAGATTAATTTAAAAATTTCTGAGGTTTTTCAAATTTTTAACTTTTCAAGCTCAAATTCTAGGGAATTTCAAAGTTCTTTGCCAAAAATCTACTTTTTAAAAAAAATATATCTACAATTATTATCTACAATGGTCCTAATACAGTGTCATAGCATTGCTGGATGCATATTTTTCTTAATCGTTTACAGAAATATACCATGCTTGTTTCTATGTGCCTAAGATAAGGCAAAGTTATGACATCAGGCAATACTCTAAATTAGCGGTTCTCAACGTGGGCGGTACCGCCCCCCGGGGGGCGTTCATTTTTGATGATAAATACAGAAACAAGCATAAAAATCAAAAGATCTACAATAGTGATAGTAACTTTAATAATAAAATAATAGTCAGTACAAAGTAGCCTTCAAATTCTTTGGTGGGGGGCGGTAAGGACCTGGACAAAGGCTAGGGGGACGCTTGCCCAAAAAAGGTTGAGAAACACTGATCTAAATGCTCCAAATTACATAGTTGGAATGGGAGCTAGCCCCTGTTTGGAAAACCCCAGAACAATCTGAATCTGGACCCAAAAACATGAGAAAGATAAGATGTGGCCTGGCAAAATATAAAACAAAACAAAGGATAGGGGCAGATATGAGGTGTGGTTTAATGCTGAGGGGCAAGAGAAAAGAATACTGTAAGAAAAGATGTGACGTTATGAGGGAGAAATAATACAAAATAACTCTGATAGCAACACTCTCTGACAACATCCTGTAAGGGCAACTATCCAAGCTCAGTAATAATGAAACCAAACCATCAGCTGGTTTCTAAAACCATAGAGTGAGACGGTGGAGTTGAGCTGTCTGGTGTGTGTGTATGTGTATATGTGTGTGTGTGTGTGGCAACCACAAAAGTGTGACATTTGTGTTTATGACTTGAAATTGTTAATACAAGTTCTGTACTTTATTTTGGAGAAGAGTTTTCCTTTATTTTTTTATGTGCTTTGTAATATTTACTCCACGCCAGCAGGGGGCGGGTGGCGGTTTTAGTGTCCTGCTTGTATTTTCCCTCATTGCTGCATGACACTTGAACTGAACAAGCCATTTCCTCGTTTTTCTCCTGTTCTTCAGGTGGGTAAATATGAAAATAGATTTTTAATCCAGTAATTAGACATGCTGGAACATATTTGGAACATCTGTGAACGTATTTGGAATAGTTATGAGCTATATTAGTTAGTCAATTTTTGACTTTGTGTCGTTTTGTTTGAAGAAAGTAACTACGCACGGTGTACATGCTAACGTTAGCCATTAGCCAAGTCTGTTTAATACATGCGGTTCACCCACTTCAGCTTATGCTGGAAAAACCGTTAGAAACTGAAGAACTCAATGTCTATTTTTCTGTTTTGGTTTTTGCAAGGTCCCCACCACCAGTGTTAAAATAGTCTTTTTTACCATTAGGATTCAGGATGATAAAAAAAGAGTGACTTTAAGAATGATGTTTGGTTTTATTAAGGACTTTAGTTTATTGAACGTCCAATGCAGTACTGTTTTAAGTTAAAAAGTAGCTGGTTAAGGTAACCACTGTCTAATGTGTTTCATTCTAGATAAATAGCTTAGAAAGCTAATAAGAAGAATGAGTGGATATATGTTTAGGAAAGAGATGTTTGTTTTGTCGCTAAGAGATGTTTGTTTTGTCACTTATGGACACTGAAATGTATTAAAAAGGTTGGACTTTGAATATATAAACTGTAAAGAAAGAAACTCAATACAACAAGTATGTTTGGATGTAAAACTTGAATAAATTGCTGCATGACACTTGAACTGAACAAGCCGTTTCCTCGTTTTTCTCCTGTTCTTCAGGAGTATATCTGTCAACAGCGGTGCTGTCGCTACGGTACCCGTTACAGATTTTTGGTGGCCCGTACGGGGAGCGGCGTCAGATGCACAGGCGACAAGCACAATTAGGACCAGCTGTGTGAAGCGTTCCGGCAGCTAAGGACCTTTCAGCCTATGGACCTGGAGGAAGATTGAACCCTATATCCACGACACTGTGCGTTCACCACAACGTGTACTTGTGAAGCAGTGGCATTGCTACGTAGCTGCAACCGGACCTGAAGCCACGGGTGAAAGAGCTACTCGGAGAAGTGATCAACGGCGAGGGAGACGGAAAAGCAGTCATGGCGGACAGTGAGAGAAAAGGCTTGGTGTGGGACATCAAGAGGAGTCTGCTCACTCTGACGGCCGATGAACTTTTCCAACTGGCTCGGAGTGTTGGTCCTGTGCCGGGGAAAGATGCATCCACGCTTCAGGTTGGCGAGGAAGAAAACTGCTTTGAGCATATCCTGGGCTTCATGAACAGTGACACTCTCATTCAATCTGAGGATTCAGGTATGGCAGTGTTGTTGGAGCTTAATGACACTGTGAGCAATCTCATCTTAAGTCGGAATGTTCGGTCTGAAGCTGTAGCACATGTTAATAGGCACAATGTAATGAAAACTGCAGAGCTGAGTGAAAACATGGTAACAGATCAGTCGAATGTAGATATTGAAGATATGGCGGACAAGGTTACTAACACTAATAAAATACACACAGCTGAGGTTAGCCCGGCTACCTCCTTACCAACTACCATCTCACCACTTGCACACTCTTTCACAGCTACACAGAACCCAGAGACAGTAGAGTTACAGAAAATGTTCACTAGTTTACTGCAATATATCAACAACCCCACATCACCACCCACTGTCCAAGCCACGCCAGAACACCCTACACCATTGCACCCTACACTACCACCAGATCCCAAATATACACCCGAACATACACCGGGACAAGAAAAATATGACAGACACGACCGAGTTGTGCCCCTTGGAGACTTCTCAAGGCTGCGACGTGAGTTCAAGGTTCAAGGTGGCCAGATCTGCGATCAGAGCTCGGATTTAAGTTACAATAATATATGCAGACAAATTGATGATGGAGTGAAAGACCAGTTCAGTGAGACTGAAATATTGAGAGGTGTTCTCAGAATCATCAAACCAGGGCACTTTAAAGACATGTTAATGCACAAAGACGATTTGACTATAGAAGAGCTGAAGGGCTTCCTGCAATCCCACTTAGGCGGGCGAAGCAATACAGAACTCTTCCAAGAGTTGATGTGTACAAAACAGAATGACAACGAAACCCCCCAACAGTTCCTGTACCGTGTCATAGGTTTGAAACAAAAGATCCTGTTTGCTTCAAAACACGGTGACGCAGAAGTGAAATACAATGCTTGCACAGTTCAGGACATTTTCCTTCATACCATATATCAAGGTCTCAGTCAAAAACATAACGACATACGCAGAGAACTTAAAACATTGCTCTCTGATAGCAGTGTGTCTGATGAGGCAATCTTGAAGCAAATGATGAAAATAACAAGCACAGAGAATGAGCGACAAAGACGTCTGGGGCCAGCTGTGAAACAAAAACAAGTGAACGTGCATAGCAGTGAATTAGTGGAGGTTGCAGTTGCACAAGGCAGTGGAGCGAAGAAGGATGCTCCAGATAAACAGCATAATGCCAATGTACTCCAGCAGCTAACTGAGAAAGTAACAGAGTTAATGGCTAAAGTTGAGCTACTGCAAAAACCACAGCATACTCACAGCTTTGAGCCCTGCCACCATTGCAAAGCTCATGCGGAACAAAAGAGAACCAAGTCAAATAGCTGTACTAACTGCCTGGCACAGAACCTTCCACGCTGCACTCACTGTTTTTACTGCGGTGAAGACGGCCATAGAGCCGTAGGCTGCCTGAAGAAGCCGAAGCGTCAGGAAAACTGGAGCCGGTCGCTGCAGCGGGACAACCAGTGACCGGATCTCATACCCAGTCCCTCAGTGTTAAGTGCAATATGTTAATGTCAGAGAATTGTGCCAAGGAGAGTTTACTGAATAAAAGACCTAACGTAAACAATGAAAGTGACCCCAAATCTCCTCTTTCCCTACCTACCCAAACAAGCAGGCGCCTAGCCAAGTTCATAGGTGCTAAAGCCCTTGCACGATGTGACTTGAATGGCTTGACAGTCAATGCGCTGTTAGACAGCGGAGCTCAGGTGAGCATGATCGATCGAAGCTGGAAGAAGAAGTACTTACCGGATGCACCAGTGAGACCCCTCAGTGAAATCTTCGATGACGAAGAGCTGGAGATACAAGCTGTGAACGGAGAAGCCCTTCCTTTTGACGGCTGGGTCCTCATCACAGTCAGTTTTGCTGGAAATTCTGTCCTTAGCCAATCCATAATGGTGCCTTTCCTCATTAGCGGTATCACGCTTGAACGGCCAATCCTTGGGTTCAATGTGCTAGAGGAGGTGGTTCAGAGTAGACCAGCAGAACTCCTTCCAGCTCTCACCACACTCCTCTCTGATTCCATATCTGCCTCTATGGATCAGGTGGAGATGCTGGTGAACTTCCTTCAGGCAGATAAACCCCCTATGCATCCGAGATTGTTGAGAACTGGCAATTATGTCATTGCAGTCCCAGCTGGACAAGTTGCCTGGGTCAAGTGCCAGATTCCGCCGACTGTAGATCTGTCAGATCCTCTTCTCTTGTTCGAACCTGAAGAAAACAATGCTCATCTCGAAGAACTTGAGATAGGAGAGGGCCTGGTCGAAATGCAATCAGCGAAGCGACCTTATACCACAATACCAATAAGAAATAACACAAAGCATCCAGTCACTATACCAAGAAAGACTGTTCTGGGGAGCATCCAAGCTGTTGCTAGGGTGATTGAGGCCAACCCACAGGAGCCGCCCAGGCTCAGAATTGTAGCCAATGTTGCAACCACATCAGCTGCTCAAACTGCTTCTGGGTTGTGGCAGCCCCTCGTGGATCTCAGCCACCTTAGTGGAGAAGAACAAGACAAGGTAAAGAAAATGCTGTGGGAAGAATCAGCTGCTTTCGCCCGAGATAGTCATGATATCGGCTGTATTCCCAGTTTGCAGATGTCAATCAACCTCAAGGATGACATTCCAGTGCAGAGAGCGTACGCGTCTGTCCCCAAACCACTGTTCAAAGAGGTGAAGGAATATGTGCAAGACTTGCTGATGAAGGGCTGGATTGTCAAGTCCAAGTCCTCTTATGCAGCGCCAGTGGTCTGCGTCCGGAAAAAGGACGGTACGCTCCGCCTCTGCATAGATTATCGTCTCTTGAATCAGAAAACCATCCCTGACCGACATCCTTTACCTAGGATACAAGACCTGACTGACACTCTTGGTGGCTATTCCTGGTTCAGTATTCTTGACCAAGGAAAAGCCTACCACCAAGGTTTTGTTGCCAAAGATGCCCAACACCTCACTGCTTTCATTACACCCTGGGGACTGTATGAATGGGTTCGTATCCCATTTGGCCTGTCAAACGCCCCCGCAGCCTTCCAGCGGAGTATGGAGGAGATGTTAGGTCCCTTGAGAGATGACTGCTGTCTCCCGTACCTCGACGACGTACTATGTTATGCGAAAACCTTTGACGAGCACGTAGAAGGGGTCCGCAGAGTACTTCAGGCACTTCAGAGACACGGGGTGAAGCTAAGACCTGAAAAGTGTGAGCTGTTTCGACGGGAGGTGAGATACGTCGGACGCCTTGTGTCAGCTCAGGGAGTGAGGATTGATCCCAAAGATCTGGATGCAGTGCGATCATTAGCCAGCAGAACGCCGCAGACGGTTGGAGATGTGAGAAAACTCACTGGGTTTTTGGGCTATTACCGCTCTTACATCCAGGACTTTTCAAGGATAGCAAAGCCCATCTATGAGCTACTACAAGCCAAGCCTGGGCAAGCAGCTGTAGAGCGTGGTAAGAGCAAAGGCCCACAACTACCCTCTAGAACACCTGTAGAGTGGACTGCTGAGCACCAGCAAGCCCTTGACCGGCTCGTTTCTCTTCTTGTTAGCCCCCCTGTATTAGCGTATCCCAATTTCAATGCACCGTTTGTCTTGCACACAGATGCTTCAGACCAGGGGCTGGGCGCAATCCTTTACCAACACCAGGATGGCAAGTTGAGAGTTATCGGGTACGGGTCTAGGACCTTAACTGCAGCTGAGCGGAACTACCATCTGCATAGTGGGAAGCTGGAGTTCCTTGCCTTGAAGTGGGCGGTGTGTGAGAAATTCAGGGATTACCTGTTTTATGCACCTCACTTCACAATATACACGGACAACAATCCACTCACATATGTAATGACCACCGCAAAGCTGAATGCTGTAGGTCATCGGTGGGTTGGAGAACTCTCTGACTTCAGATTCGATATTAAGTACAGACCTGGAAAGTCCAACATAGACGCTGACACGCTATCACGTCTCCCTTTGGACATTACAGCGTACTGTGAGTCCTGCACCGAAGACTGCTCTGACAATGTGGTCCATGCCGTGTGGGATGGGAGTAAAGTAGCCAAACACAAAGATGTGGCTTGGGTGGCGGCTCTGAATATCTCCTCCCAGGCTGATTTGTCTCCTACCTTTCATCACTTGAACGCCATAAGTCATGATGAGCTTGCGGAAGCACAGCGTGCGGATGAAGCCATCAGTGAGGTGATCAAGCTGAAGGAGACCGGAACACCGCTGACTGATGAGATACGTAAAGCCGCCGGTGGAGCTACCAAAAGACTGTTCCATGAATGGAGTAAGCTAGTATGGGAAAATGGTCTCCTGTACAGGCGTGCCAATGGAAGAAAGCAGTTGGTACTCCCTACCAAGTACAGAGACCTTGTTTTGAAGAAGCTTCACAATGACATGGCTCATGTTGGCACAGAAAGGGTCCTAAACCTCGCCAGAGAAAGGTTCTATTGGCCCTTCATGGCGAAAGAGATTGAGGACCATATAACTAAGAAATGTCCATGCATTAAGTCAAAGAAGCCAGTTACTCATGTTCGCGCGCCGATGGGCAGTATCACATCGAGCTCACCACTAGAGTTGGTGTGTATTGATTACTTGCACCTGGAGACCAGCCGTGGTGGCTACGAGTATATCCTAGTGGTCGTAGATCATTTTACAAGGTTCGCTCAAGCTTACCCGACCAAGAATAAGAGTGCAAAGACAGCCGCTGAGCGTATCTTTAATGACTTCGTCCTTCGTTTTGGATACCCGTCCAAGTTACACCATGATCAGGGCCGCGAATTTGAAAATGAATTATTCCAAACCCTCCAACAGCTGTCAGGTATCCGTCATTCCAGAACATCACCCTACCATCCCCAGGGAAACCCGGCGGAGCGGTTCAATCGGACGATCTTGCAAATGTTGAGGACGTTGACTGACAAAGACAAAGAGAGATGGAAAGATCAGATTCCGAGGGTGGTACATGCGTACAATTGTACCCGACATGAGTCAACGGGTTTCTCACCCTTCTTTCTCCTTTACGGCCGTCACCCTCGTCTGCCCATTGATATACTGTTCGGGTTGCTTGAAGACACAGAACCTGACTCGCCGAAAGGGTACGCAAAGAAGTGGGCAAAGCAGATGTCTGAGGCCTATAGAATCGCCAGTGAGAACAGCAAGCGGGCCAGTACCAAAGGCAAAGTCCTCTATGACAAGAGGGCAAGAGGAGTGGTGCTACAACCTGGCGATCGAGTCTTAGTCAGGAACCTCAGCGAGCGTGGTGGGCCAGGAAAATTAAGATCATATTGGGAGAAGGCCATCTACATTGTGAAAGAACAGTTTGCTGATAACCCAGTGTACGTAGTCTATCCGGAGTCTGGGGATCAGAAAAAGACAAGAACACTCCATCGCAATTTGCTTTTGCTCGTTAATGACCTACCCGTTGAAGAACCATCAGGCCAGGTTCGCCCTGAGAAAAGAACCCAGAAAAGTAAGCGCCAAGCCCGACTTACCATCCCAGAGTGTATGAACCCACCGCAAGGAGCAGGTTCAGACTCCGACTCTGGGTCCGACTCTGAAGATCCTCGCTACTGGTTGAGGGTACCAGCTAACAGGACGCAGGAGATACCCACGGTTGCCCCACCACAACAACCAGCCATTTCTGTGAGTCGCCAAAATCCAGTACCTGTACCGGAGGATATGACAGTTGACGCTGACTACTCATCTTCAGTTGACCCGGTACCTATAAGACAAATAGGGATTGGAGAACTTGAACAGGATGAAGGCCAGTCTGATGATGCGAGACCGGAGGAGCAAGATGGCTATGCTGAGGCTCCAGAGCTCATTCCAGTTACACAGCCTCTGATCAATGTAATACCAGACCGACAGGCTGAGGTCAGAAGGTCAAACCGGGGCAGACAACCTCGACAGATCCTCACATATGAGAGACTTGGCCAACCCACGCTGACAACAATAGCTAGAGTTGACATGGCAAATGCAAGCTTACACTCTGCACCTCACACTATACAACCCCTACACCCACTCATTCCCTATACAACACCAACATACTCTTTCAGCCCTTATTCCACTCCGTATCTCCCCTTTACATACATGCCTTACCACTTACCGTCACACCCATACATCTTACCTGTTCCTGTCACCTGTTAAGAAGAGTTGAGTAGAAATGGTGGGACCCATTTATTTTTGCCGGGGAGTGTGTGGCAACCACAAAAGTGTGACATTTGTGTTTATGACTTGAAATTGTTAATACAAGTTCTGTACTTTATTTTGGAGAAGAGTTTTCCTTTATTTTTTTATGTGCTTTGTAATATTTACTCCACGCCAGCAGGGGGCGGGTGGCGGTTTTAGTGTCCTGCTTGTATTTTCCCTCATTGCTGCATGACACTTGAACTGAACAAGCCGTTTCCTCGTTTTTCTCCTGTTCTTCAGGTGGGTAAATATGAAAATAGATTTTTAATCCAGTAATTAGACATGCTGGAACATATTTGGAACATCTGTGAACGTATTTGGAATAGTTATGAGCTATATTAGTTAGTCAATTTTTGACTTTGTGTCGTTTTGTTTGAAGAAAGTAACTACGCACGGTGTACATGCTAACGTTAGCCATTAGCCAAGTCTGTTTAATACATGCGGTTCACCCACTTCAGCTTATGCTGGAAAAACCGTTAGAAACTGAAGAACTCAATGTCTATTTTTCTGTTTTGGTTTTTGCAAGGTCCCCACCACCAGTGTTAAAATAGTCTTTTTTACCATTAGGATTCAGGATGATAAAAAAAGAGTGACTTTAAGAATGATGTTTGGTTTTATTAAGGACTTTAGTTTATTGAACGTCCAATGCAGTACTGTTTTAAGTTAAAAAGTAGCTGGTTAAGGTAACCACTGTCTAATGTGTTTCATTCTAGATAAATAGCTTAGAAAGCTAATAAGAAGAATGAGTGGATATATGTTTAGGAAAGAGATGTTTGTTTTGTCGCTAAGAGATGTTTGTTTTGTCACTTATGGACACTGAAATGTATTAAAAAGGTTGGACTTTGAATATATAAACTGTAAAGAAAGAAACTCAATACAACAAGTATGTTTGGATGTAAAACTTGAATAAATTGCTGCATGACACTTGAACTGAACAAGCCGTTTCCTCGTTTTTCTCCTGTTCTTCAGGAGTATATCTGTCAACAGCGGTGCTGTCGCTACGGTACCCGTTACATGTGCGTGTGTGTTTCTCTGTGATCTGACCACGAGTCAAAGGATTTCAAAAACAGAGGCAGAATCTACTGTGGCATTAGGTAAACATTATCAACATGTCAGCCACGACGGTGTCAAAACCAACAAAATGTATCACATAAACAGGAGTTAAAAGTTGCGCAATTACCAGAAAAAAAAGTCGTCTTAATGAGAAAAAAAAAACCTTGATAGAGAGAGGTACTGAGATCTGCTCAGAAAGTCCATGCAGTTTGAACTTGGTTAAGGTGTTGAGACTTAAAACAACAAAATGAGCAGCAACAACTTTTAATAGTCAGGTCATGGAATGCTGGTGCCACTGGTTTGTACAGGTTAGTAGTTAAATATGAATAGACTGACAATTATATTTCGAATTGAGGGTGCATGGAAAAAATTATGACAGAAAACAAGAGAGCTGCTGCGTCAATATGCATTTTCTTGTGATCAAAGATGTCCGCAGGCCACATTTGACTTGCTTTCTATAGCGGAGCGGCATCTCAACAGGAAAGGTGGAGGTTTAGCATTCTTCAATTGTTTCTGCTGACACACAATGACCCTCCAGTTTTGACCACTCAGTCCAAAGTGCAGTTTGTATCGGACACAGGAAACTTTTCAAATTTGAATTTGTGCCCTTTGGATCTCGCCTTCCTCCGTCACGTCTTTAAGAAGCCGTTATTTGGCAAACCTGTAGCTGCGTCTCATTGTGGTGAAAGTTAATTGTAAGTGACATTGATGAAATGTGGGCACCCTCAATAGGTTTATGTTACTGTATGGACGTCCTCCTTCTTAGAAAGTGCAACAAGATGCTTTTCTTTTTTCTTAATTCATAAGTTACTTGGTGTGGATAAAGTAACCATGAATTTTAACTGATGCAGAATAAAAAGTAAAGTGCTGCAAAAGCACTCAGAAAAGTACTTTTTGTTCCAAGTAAATGTAACGAGCTACCCCCTGCCTTTATGGCTCTGTTCCCTCTGTAAAGTCAAGCCAATTTGATGATTTTGATGGCTGAGCTGAGCATCAAAAAAGTACATTTACTTGATAAATTATAACAGCCTAGGGCCGCCCCATATACAGTATGTGCATCAGTCTAAACTCCAGATGGTCACTCTTCACCTGGACAGAAATTCAAACTTAATGCATTTTTTTCTTCTGTTCAAATTGTCAACGGTGGCTGGTGCGTTGCTCTAATTTACACGCCACTTCAGACTTTTACCCGCATTTGGCCAGTGGCTGGTGCTAATTTCCACCCCTGCCTTTATGTCAGTGTTTCTCAACCCTGGTCCTCACCCCCCCGCCCCCCTGCTCTGCAGGTTTTAGATGTGCCTCTATTCCAGAACAGCTGATTCAAATGATTGCATGACCATCAAGTTCTGGAGAAGCCTGTTGATCAAACAGAGATATTATTAAGGTGTGTGGCAGAAGGGGAATACCTAAAACATGCAGGACAGGGGGGCGGTGAGGACCAGGGTTGAGAAACACTGCTTTATGTGTTCTCCAGTGTGAACGGGCAAACGACCTGGAAGTGTCCTGCCTGCGCAGTAGAGGGCGCAATAACATCAGCGTTCTCAGTGTTCTGCCAACTGCCATAAAAAGAAGAAGCGCTCATGGATTCTAGCATAGCTTACACATTTGAAGTTGTCCGACCAGAGCAGCACATCAACAACTTAATCCTCATTACAGTCCGTCATGGTTGTTGTTTTTCTTCCTTCTTGCGAGTATCAGGATGCAGAATAGTGAGACTCTTAGAGACTCCGTTATACTCTTCCACCCCGTCAAAGTGTGCGTAAATATACGCACACTTTTTCCCTGGCATGAAAATGTGCAGCAGCCACGCAGACTTTTTCTGTGAACAATATTATTTTTTTATTTGGATTTTTTTTCTTTAAAATTTATTACTTTTGTGAGGTGATCTTATGTACCCTGAAATCACCTTTTAAATAAAATATATAATTATTAGTATTATAAATAATTTTACTACTACAAACAAGGATGTTGCCATGGTTGTGGTGGCAGACTTCCGGGTATTTCTACTAATTTACATATGTATTTATGGGTGGCGATAGGGTGACCAGCAGCTGCGCTCTATTTCCCGCAAATGGGCTTTTTGCACGTACAGCGCTGACATCACATCTGTATGAGGGCTTTCTTGTTTCCTCTTTGAGTTACCATAACAACTAGAAAAGACAAAGTCGTATTTCAGATACAAATAAAGCAATACTATGAACATTGTTATCTTCCTAATATAATGGCCTTTTAAGTTTTCATGGATTTCCAGGTGATCCTGAATTAAGACGTGGCTTATAAATATTCATCATTACCAGTTAAAGCTAACGCAGCACAGCAAAGTTTGCAGCCTTCACTTCACTCCGGATCAGCTTCTTAAGCCTAAAACTACCGGGGGGGAGACGGATGGTAAATAAAGGAGATGTCCTGTCCTGTGTTATTTAGATGGAACCACTTCTTTATTCAGCATAAAAGAGCGAGTGTATGGGAACAAGTGAGCAGACTACAGCCAGAGAGCCGAACAACTGATCCGCCTGCACACACTGCTGTAAACACCGTCCTGCTTCACAAGAGGCATGCAAAGGTAATAAAACAAAACAGCATGGAGACGGTGAGGAACACGGTCATATTTTAATGAAAGCAACAACTTTGAACCTGAACAGTCAGCTGAACTCTAACTCTGACACCAGTGCTGCCCTACTTATAAGCGATGGGGCTTCTTGTGCTTCCTCGTGCTTTGGAAGCGAAAAGCCCGAACCGTAACCTTGGTCTCTGACAGTAACGACAATAAACACATATAATGTATTTGAAAATAAGTACAAAATAGGGTAAAAGCATTGTCCGTTAGAATGGATACTTAACTAGCACATTTTTACAAGAAAAATATACGAGAATATTGACTACTAGCATAAGGTAAAGTTAATGTTAACCAAAAGGTTTAAAGAAAGTAAAACTCACCTTCATATCTGTGAATGTATAACGAGGCGTGCATCTTAAAACCTTTCTCCAGCTTACTTGTTAGAGCTTCGGATCGATGTACATCATAAACTGTTACCTTAGGCGAGCCCTGCAAGCGCCTAATGTGAAATGCCATTTTCAATAGACCGGAAACGACCGAGGCACTTTTCCCCAAACGCGGAAGCAGACGTGCAAAGAGCCCATTAGGGTTTAAAAAGGAAAGGTGGACAGCCATGCGCACGGCTTTATACATCCGAATTTTTTTGTGTGCCGCACTTTTCTAAATTTCTCTAAATTTGTCCGTACATAAGTTTTAGTGTGAAAACTGCGCACTCCTTTATGCATGAGCCCCCAGGTCCTTGCCAGCGCTGCTCATGGGCGGGTTTCTGTGGTTTCCATGGCAACACATGACCAGGTGACCTCAAAGAGAAGGACTAGAACAAAATCTTAAAATAAATTAGGTTTAAACTTTCCCCCAAACAAAAATAATACATCTATCAGTTAAATTAGTTAGAATATAGAAAGTACAAAATACAGCATGGAGGCTAACAGTGGAGCTTAGCTTACACATTTGAAGTTGTTGTCCAACCGGAGCAGCACATTAACAACAACAGTTAAAAGTGAAAAGGCTAATCACTCACAGAGACATACACACAAACTCTGCTAGGATCAAATATTAAGGGAAAGCTGTAGGTGCTGACTAGACGGGGGTGAATATTTATACAATCATTATTTCACATCTAAATGAGTGTCATTATTTTGTGCAGATCAATCTTCAGTTTGTTATTTAACAGTTTTATTTGTTTCTTTTATCAACAGTGAATCTCTTTTATTTTGATCACAATGGATTTGTAAAAACAAAACAAAAAAAACATCAAAGAACCAAAAAATATTTTGTGTATTCACTACAAATACCTAATGATATACCATTATATCATATGTTACTTAAGATTAAAATATAAAACAGAAATAAAACCTATAATCAACATGATATATTATAAATATATCTACCATTAGCATAAAAAGCTGAACCGCCTTCCAAGGTTTGGAGTGAGCAGCCACCAATTTATTATTCAGTGCATCAACTTCTGCCTGGAGAAACTTCATCTTCTTTTCCACGGCCTTCAGCTGCGTTGCTTTTTCCCCTCCATTGATTTCAGGCTTACCTGGAAAGCCTCATGCACACTATTATATATGGCTTCACGAGAAGCGATGGGATCTGTGCAATGGTAATAAAAAATTCACTGTTAAACATATTTTACAATGAACACTAATACTTAACTGAACAGCACCATAAATAATAAATCCTATTAAACAACTGATACGGAGACTATTCCATCACTCTAAATGCTTCATGTCACACATGCTTACTTTGAGAACAAAAGTTTAAAACAGACAAAACATCTAAAGATAACTTAAAACTTGACACAGAAAATAAATCTTTTAAGAAGACAGTCACATATTACATACGTGACAACTGACTCTGCAGTAGAAGTTAACATGTCTCCACTCCAGGCGAAGTTTACGGTATTCTCTAACCAAAAACTTCACAGGTATGTTTTTATATCCAAAAAGAATCACCGTAATATGAACTACTTAACACTACACAACCTCATACTCAAGCTTCCAAACACAATATTTTTTAAAATTAGTTACCAACTATACACATGCCAGCTGGGCCGCGTTCTGGACGGCCTTCAGGTCGCGGTCCGTCAATTTTGGAAGTTTAAGGGGCGAAAAATTTGCCATGTTCCAGAAAGCACAAAATATGTAGATAATAACAATTATAAAGACAAAACACTTAAAAACTTTAGCTTATTATTCAAATGATACCATGAAATACCGACTTCACTGTCTCTGCTGTAGAAGACAAGAAAATGTCCGCCAACTAATCTGAGAATTTATGAGACCACAGCTCAAATGGGCGGTACTAAGAGAAAGACCCGCCCTCTTTCCCAAATTTAACTGGACAAACTTTGTGATGGATGACAAGAGTTCCTTTCTTAATAACGCCTTATGATTATGACCCTTGTATTATTTACGCATTTACAACACATATAAATTAACAATAACTGATTTAAAAAAAAAAAAACATCGATCATTTGAAATCAATAATTATATATGATTGGAAACCAAAAGCTCTTACCTTTACCAAGAGGTATTGCACCACTTTTGCAGGTGACTGTTCATATTTAAGCAGATTACAAAAATAGTACAGTCTGTATTACACATCACTTCTGATACATTGAGCTGAAATACAGACAAGAAAACACAATACATCTGATAACAACATACATCAGCACATAAGCATAAATCTAGTTGTTGAAACGCACATAAACAGTGTCCCAAAAATACAAACAAGATCACCTGTTAAACATAGGCCATGTGAACATGATACTCAATAGTATTTACTACTTGTGTTCTTGACATTACAATACAAAGATTTGTTAATTTTGATCAAAATTGATAGTATATTATACATCACCAGTCACTGTATAGAAACTATATTAGAAATTCGCCAATAGGGGTAAATATCACTCCAGCAGTGACAAACAGATCAATGAGGAAACAGAATCCACAGAGACATAACGCGTGATCAGACAGAGAACAAGTTTACACAAACATGATGACCCAGATGTCATCTCACTTGCTAGAGATACAAGCGCAAATTAAAAAAACTTAACCTCTTGAAAAAATACAAAGTAGCTGAAATAGATTTAAAAGATAAAAACCTGTAAATGGATCATTGACGTATAAGGATTTCCACCAAACTAAAGTAAAATGTTAAAAATATGTATATCCATTGCAATTATCTGAACATTAGAAATGTGCAAACAGAAATCATAATTAAACATTAAAATTAGACTTTTTCAGAGGTTTTTCATCAACATGATTTGGCCAGGGTCTTAAAAAATATCATGTGGTGCAACCGTGATTTCTCTTAAAATAAGATATTTTCCATGATGTAATAAACATTTCTTTTATAGGTTCACCTACTAGCCATGAAACACAAAGCTGTTATGTCTCCTGGACAAAAACTCACACAGACACCAAACTTTCAGTGATTGATCATCATCCAGTGACCTACAATACCCAATGGTCAAATGATGACATCACTTAAGCCACGCCCCCTGAGAACAGGAAGTGTCATGTATTTACTGTGAACAGTTGCTATCTGACCCTTTGACCCAGAGACAGTAGACATGTTGGTGTGATATGGATTCCAACCTTGACTGGTTTCGATGGAGCAGGGGGGCATGGCGTCATGTCGGCGTAGCGAAGTGACCTGTAACACCATTGCCATATGTTTGGCTCTAAATTCCACAGTTTCGAGCCGAGCTGCAACAAACTCTCTAGGATTGATCCTTATCCACTGTCATTGCCTAATTTCTCTATAGCACCCCCTAGAATAATCTAAATGATCAGCAGAGGCGCAAAAAGTGGGTATGCAGCCTATGCAACGCATAGGGGCGCAGCGCCAGAGGGGGCGCCAGGGGGGAGCGTCACTCCTTCACCCTGACGTTCCTTCCCTTGGGGGGGGGGCGCCGATATATGTTTTCGCATCCACCTGAATAATGTGTAGTTGCGCCACTGATGATCAGCCCCAAGCCATGCTTTAACCCAGAATTGTGAAACTTGGTGTGCATGTGTATCTTGTAAGGACCTACAAAAAAGTCTCTTGGAGTCATGGTCCAAACCCAACAGGAAGTCGGCCATTCTGGATAAAAGCCACTATTTCTTACAACAGCTTTTCAGATACAAACTTCAGTATCACTCAGCATAAGCTTGGGGCATTGAAGGTCAAAGGTTATCACAGGATTTTTCATATATCAAAGCATGTGGGCGTGGCTAAGTGTCAAACTTTGACTATTCAAACCATGAAACATCAAAGTGCAACAACTTCCACATACAAGGTCGCAGCTGCATCAGACCTTCTATGTCTCATTGTAGACCGGCCCTCATCACATTCACATGGTCAATTGGTGACATCACCTAAGCACCGCCCCCTTCAAACAGGAAGTCACCTGTTTTTTGCCAACTGACATAAAATGACATGATGATGAACTCTCAATGCTGGCTGAACCGTGCCCAAATGGTGAATTGCAATCCCTCGCCATATTCATACAGTCGTCTATAAATCACACATGCATCATCTGATTCTCAACAAACCTCTACGATTGACTTTTGTCAACTTGTAAAGAGCCCAATAGAATTCCATTATAATTTGACTCCAGCGATTCATTAATTTTGATTAAAAATAATATAGTTTGTTATTCATCAGCAGTCACTGTTTCGCAACTATTTCAGTATTTCGTCAGTAGGGGTCAGTATTACTCCATCACAGACAGAGAGATTGATGGAGAAATTGAGTTCTCAGAGAAATAACACCTCATCAAACAAAGGGATCGCATGGGGCACCGGAGCGGAACCTGCGCGAGAGCGTCTGTGGTGGCGGGCGGTGGTACTGGGAACCCAGCGGTCACCAATAGGCCGGAGGGGCGGTGAGCTGCGAGGGCCGTGTGAGGCTGCTTGCGGCTTTAATTTAATATTTAGTACTACACAGTGTTGACAAAATTTCAAAAGTTGCTGCTTTGACTTAAACAGAAGCAGAATAAGAATAAACAAAGAAAAAATGAATCCATAACAGTTTTCATAAAATAAATCAGTTTGCAAATAAGTTTTATTTTGAGGGTTTTTTTCCTAAAATCTCTTTCACTCTCAAGTGATAGTTCAGCTTTTGGCCGCTTTGGTGCTTAATAATATAGAAAGACCCAGCAGGGAGCTCCATAAAAAGAGAAGTTAACAGCCCATGTGTATGACTGTACATTAGGTCATTGTGGATATAAATATAAAAAAGGAGAAGTAAATTTCTGTCAAAAACCTCAGAAATTTTGAGATTATTCTCAGAAACTTTCTAGAAAAAAACTTTAAGATTTAAAAAAGCAGGAAATGTTCTCTTGCAAAATAGTAAATCACTGAATCTGGATCATTAAATTGAAACAAACCTTAGTGCTATTTTTCACCAGGATAAATCCCACATGAGACAGGATGTTAGGATTTCCTTCCTCCACCTTGCCAAAAGTAGACATGTCCTGTCCAGGAGTGAAACTGACAAACTAGTCCATGCATTTCTTTATTACGCCAGGGGTGGAGTATTGTAATTCTTTATTATCAGGAAGTCCACATCCAAATCATTGATTAAAATGTCCAAGTAAAGTTTTCTGGTTAAAATTATAACTGATGACAAAATAAATGTGTCAAATGTGCAAAAGCAAAACATTTTACTAAACATGTAAAACAAGTTTTAATAAAGTACACTACTTTCTATATTGTTTGTTATGTTGATGTCGTTTATAGGCTGTCTTAAATTTTTCATATTTTGAAAAACTAAGACAAGATATTCCTTATGAAAGAAGTCAATTATTTCCCCCTTTGCCATTGAGAAACAGCATCATGGCATCTGAACTTTATACATCCATAAATATTTAAACAGTTTCTATTTACATTTGTAGGTATACTAATTCATTTCTCTTTATTTAGTCTTCATTTCACCAGGTTTGGTCGTCCAGGATCTACTGAATCAACTGAGTGAACTGCATATGTCTCTGTTAGAGATGTGCCGATCAGGTTTTTTCCTGCCGATACCGATATCGATCACCGATACCATAATTATTATTATTTATTTTTTTTATCATAAACCCTACCGGTTACATTATGTGGAAAAAGGAACCATGAATTCACCTTAATTTAGACAAAAACTTGTTTTTAATAACTTTTTCCAAGAAAAAAACAAAGCAGTCATTGTGCAAATTGTACTGCTATTGATAATACTATCTTTAACAGACTGATAACATATGAAGGCTCTGAAGAGGCTAAATAATACAAAGAGCCAAAATAAAACCTCTCAACATTGCCAAAAAATTCAAGTATAAAACTTAACATTCAAAGGCAAAAACAGGTTCCATTACAATAAACAATCCTGAGTTACTGAATGAAAACTTCCTGATAGCATGGCGGCTAGCTGATTACTGCTAGCTCTGATTGGCTGTTTCTGACTGAGCGGAGTAATTATGTAGAACAGGGAGGAGATCGATTTTTTTTTTCAGAGATTATCTGTCTCATGTTAGGACAGCGAAAGTTTTAATACGTATGTAAAATTTATTTTTTAAAGTTAGATGCTGCAGATTTAAGCAGAGGTTCGGTGTGAGAGTCACTACCAGCTGGAGCAGAAGCGAAGCTCCGTCTGTTTAATATTACTACCTGTAGCGTAGCAGCGGTTCAACAGCGAGAGCAGAACCAGCGTCTTACATCGCAGCTCGAAGACTTAAATAATTTTCCAGGTTATTTGTTTAGCTTTCTGACCGTCATGCTAATCCGGGTGAGTGTTTGTAGCTGTGCGCTGCTTTACCTGCTATCTGATCCTCCGTATGTCTTTTTTACTGCAGTGAGCCTCGATGTAGCCAAACTCCGTCAAGTATGTCATTGTTTTTATGTCGTATTAGCTTCGTTGTGTTGATGCATTTTGACCTGCTTCAATTTTCCGCAGCAAACTTCCCCATTCACTCAGTGCGTTATAGTTCCACATCGCTTAGGATTTGTTGCTGCGCGTTTGCGCAGTGTGAAGGAAAGAGGAGACCAGCTGCACAGGCAGGCTGGGAAATGAGATGCAGGTGATCGGTAACGGCAACAAGAGCCAATGATCGCCGATCATTAGTCTCTGTTAAAGTCTCTTAACATTTATGTGAAAAGTCTAAAGAAACTTTTAACCTATAAATCTGTCAGCATCCCTGAAAAACACATTACCTCACAAGACATGAAGTGATCAAATCAACTACATTCACACATAAACTTGTTTTTCTTGCCAACATTTACAGTTTAGGTCATTAACTCATTTTGCTTGTGATGGATGAATTCCTGGTCTGTGATGTGAATTCTTACAGAGGAAATGGAAATTGTGGCCACATAGTGGCACAGCACAGGGCCACAGGTTGCCAGATGGTGCTACCAGACAGTAATAATAACAGTCATGTAAAAACTATTGAGCTAAACCGATTACCGTCTGTCTCCCTCACCTCTATCTCAGATGGAAATAGGTTCCAGCAAACGGATAATTTGGCTGCAATCCCTTTATTTACAAAAGTTAGACAAATCTGGCAAAATTCATTCCATGTTTCTATGTAGAATCTTTAGGACTTCAAGCATGGAAGGTCCAGCAGTGGACGCAATAATGTCATACACAGCGCGTCTGAATGCTAATGGTGGAAGTTGTTCTCCAGCGCACTAACAACTTCATTCTCATTTATCGTCCGCCACGCTTGTTTCTTTTGTTGAGAAAATAAATTTAAAATAAGCTAGTTTTAAAACGTAACATGTCTTAATTCAAATGCCCTAATTGTGGTTTTGAAATTAGTAATGTATTCTGGCCTATTGACCTTTATTTTACTTGTAGTTACAGCAGATGGTTTGCTAGGATCGTTTGAACTGCCTTTTGTCTGTGTGGGAAAACAATACAGTGGAAGTTCCAGCTTTTCACACTCATCTGTGAAAGGCCGTAAACACGGCAGGGGTTTCTGGCTTGAGAGAGGGTCAGAGATAGCTCCTGGTTGGATGAGCAAAGATACGCCTTATTTGAATAAATTAAATACAAGAAGATAAAACTTTCTACACAGAAGTAACAGATCAGATTTGCTTTTGCAACTTCTCCAAAGATGTCTTTGCACGTCTTTGCTTTTCTTCTTCTTTCCATTTATGTCAGGTAAATGAATGTATGTCTCCGTTGTTCTGCAGTTTCTGGTGTAAGTTTAGGCATTGTCTTATATTGGATTAAACTCTGTAATTCTGTGACGTCAACACACATTGTTGTTTTCCTTGTGGCCACACGTGGCCCGCCGAGAGGACCTGGGATCCAGAGGAAGAGAGAGCCAAACTTTTTTCCAAAGTTAACTTATTTAGAAATTTCTTCCTTAACACTTTCTTCCCACTTGCAGCAATCAGTTTGCAGGATAGGGCCGTTTGTCGAGCATGAATGACATTCATGTCTGATGACAAAAGTGCCGGCTAACAAAATGCTTGGTGAGAAAGCTAGCAATGACACTGACAAAACGACGCTCTCCAATGACGCCATGTAGCGACATAAAACTGATGGCTGAAAGTGTTGAAGATCAGCTGGTGACTCATTTATACCAAACCTGGTTCTTCTCACTACGGCTGGATGAATCTACCAACATGTGGAATGATGAATCTGCTGAGCTTTGTAAGATATATTTATGTCGATGGAGTGGATGATGAATTTCTCCCCTGTCAGCACATTACCATCAAACCGAGTTTTAAAGAGGCCATGTTACTCACAGAAACAGATGGAAGAACTCTTTTTGCAAGCTTTCAAACACACTGCATTCTTGTTGTAGTGTGTTTGTATTTATGAATTGGTGGTTGATGTGCTCTTATGTTATGGTTTATGTTTAAAATGCTCAAATTTTCCCCTTGGGGGACAAAAGGAAGTGAACTGAACTGAACTGCTCCACACACTTAGCAACCCAAAAGACTTGAAATACACTTTTGAGGCAGTTCATGGGGTCTGAGCTTTAGAGAGTGTCCGGGGTCCAAAAAGAACAAGCTGCTCGTTTAGAGTGATAGAGAAAAATAAAAATAACTGTAAAGACCTTCTGTGGGTCAACACATTTTTCTTTTCTTTTTTTTTACGTTCTGTCAGGTTCTGTTCTCTGTGCAGGAAATGCCTCTGGCACGCACTAATCTGTAATCTCTGAGGAAACATGCACAGAGCGGAGATTTCAGCCTTTTCGAACATTTTCATTTTATGGGTGAGATTTGAGGAAGTTTCTTAGAGAGAATCAGTTTTCTAAGTTAGTATTGCTACGTTATACTGCAGCAACTCTGAGAACGTGGTTAGGATGGATTCAGCTGACCAGGTCACTTAGGGAGGGGGCTTTTCACACAAGTGAATGATGATAAGAACATATTGTTTCATGTCTCAGAGGAAGGATTCTTTTTTTTTTGTATGTATTACACTATTCACTAAGAGGAGGAGACATAAAACCCTCCTGTGGTTCATACATTGTCTTTGTTTTGTACAATTGCTTTGTAAAAGGTTCTTAAATAAAAGTGTCACGACAAGTAACTCAAACATGTAGGTGCATTAGCACCACCTGCTGCTTTAGTGAGAAAGTCAGCTTGATTTTTTTTTTCTGGACAAAAAAGAATTATTCATGTTCCTAAATTTAATTTACACACTGTGCACAAAAAGATTCCCAGTGAAAACCGATAGAAGTTTAAAGGTTTATTAATGTAAAGTGTAAAGTGTAAAGTTAACAGACTTTACACTGTAAAAGCAACAAGAAGGCACAAGAACAAAAGGCATTCAAAGAGCTGCTGCCGGACCGGACACACCGCTGCAGTAGTCCTGACTGGATCACACAGTCTGACCAGACTGGACGGACCAATAGGGTAGACATCATTTATCCAGAATGCATTGCATTGTGAACAACATGAAAAGGTTCGTATGGCAATATTTTATTGCAATTTATAAAAGCTAAACAACCTACAGTATTATGACTGTATTGTCTATTGTTACAACTAATCATGGGTCCCTTTAAAAATACCATGTGGCTGATCCAGATGAAGACTTTTGATTATTTGCTTTTAAAAGAGGTTTTCTGCATTCTATGAAACTATGGTGAATGAAACATAAATCCAAAAGCACTTTGTTTCACCCAAATCTGCTCTAAATTAATTTACTGAACATGCCTACAGCAAGTGTTTTTAAAATGCAGTAACTGTTTTCTTGCTGAAAATGACCAAGTTTTCTTTTTTCAATCATGCAGCTGGGTCCTGATGGCCATCGAAGACGTTTGGTCTGCTCTGATTAGACAAACTGAGGTGAGTCAAATTTTATCTTTTGCCTCAGTTATTTCAAATTCAGAATATTGCATTGAGCGCCTTACTCTAATTCTGTTTGTCACTGAACCTCCTCACCCGGTACCATGCATGGTTCTTTACTGTCCTCCTACATATAAAAAGGATTTTCTGCAGCAGTTTTCAGAGTTCTTAACAGATTTTATTCCTAATTGCTGTGAAGGCTGTAGGCTTCAGAGCAGGGAACTCTAATTGTACGGACTTTTCACAAATCATTTGTATTCTCTGTTAAACGTATTAGCCAGAAAAAATAAAAAATAAAAAATACAGAAAAATCTGTAAAAGAGCCAAGGAGGCAACCAAAACATTTTCTACATCTGTAAAAGTTGCAATAATTATTTCGGTCTTTTATTATTGTCCTATATAATTTTTTTCTGAATGATGAATACTATTGCATCTATTTAATTTCTAAAAAGTCAAAGGTTATTCTTACTATCTCCTTTGCATTCTTCATCACATGGCAGTTTGAAGTCCTCTGT